>NC_133333.1:32928994-33148994 GCF_042186555.1 Aquarana catesbeiana | reverse complement strand
CAAATCTTGACACTCCCACCACCATGCTTGACTGTAGGCAAGACACACTTGTCTTTGTACTCCTCACCTGGTTGCCGCCACACATGCTTGACACCATCTGAACCAAATAAGTTATCTTGGTCTCATCAGACTAAGGACATGGTTCCGGTAATCCATGTTCTTAGTCTGCTTGTCTTCAGAAAACTGTTTGCGGACTTTCTTGTGCATCATCTTTAGAAGAGGCTTCCTTCTGGGATGACAGCCATGCAGACCAATTTGATGCAGTGTGCGGTGTATGGTCTGAGCACAGACAGGCTGACCCCCCACCCCTTCAACCTCTGCAGCAATGCTGGCAGCACTTATACGTCTATTACCCGAAGACAACCTCTGGATATGACGCTGAGCACGTGCCCTCAACTTCTTTGGTCGACCATGGTGAGGCCTGTTCTGAGGGGAACCTGTCCTGTTAAACCGCTGTATGGTCTTGGCCACCATGCTGCAGCTCAGTTTCAGGGTCTTGACAATCTTCTTATAGCCCATCTTTATGTAGAGCAACAATTCTTTTTTTCAGATTCTCAGAGAGTTCTTTGTCATGAGGTGCCATGTTGAACTTCCAGTGACCAGTATGAGAGAGTGAGAGCGATAACACCAAATTTAACACACCTGCTCCCAATTCACACCTGAGACCTTGTAACACTAACAAGTCACATGACACCTGGGGGGGGGGGGGGGGGGTGGCTAATTGGGCCCAATTTGGACATTTTCACTTAAGGGTGTACTCACTTTTGTTGCTTAGACATTAATGGCTGTGTGTTGAGTTATTTTGAAGGGACAGCAAATTTACACTGTTATACAAGCTGTACACTCACTACTTTACATTGTAGCAAAGTGTAATTTCTTCAGTGTTGTCACATGAAAAGATATAATAAAATATTTACAAAATGTGAGGGGTGTACTCACTTTTGTCAGATACTGTATATATATATATATATATATATATATATATATATATATATGTAGCTTTTTTTCAACTCAGTTTTAATGAGCAAAGCGTCTGGGTCTACATCCCTTTAGAAGTTATTAAATATTTGAGAGTATCTCACTAAAAATTACATTTTTGTTGCAGGGGATGACCAAAATCTGACTTGTATCTTAGTGCAGACTTCTGGGAAGATCAGTGAGCCAATCACACAAGCAGGAAATTGCATTTTTGGGGGTGTTCCAAACACCATCTGTTTATAGAACGCCTCCAGGTTGCCATATTGCATTGCATTTTACAGAAAATTAAAGTGCTGCAGAATAAAAAAAGGCAATTTTTTAAATAACATTTGTGACAGGCTCACCCAGGACAGAGGCTTTTGGAGGGGACTGAATGCTAGCTTTTTTCCTACTGACTATGGGCCCTGGCATTTGAGGGCGTTACAAGCATTTAGGAAGATATTCTGTTATGTAATGCAAAAAGACATTATTAAGGAGGCCATGATGGTCTGTGCCAGCTTGGGGTGGTTGGTATAGTGTCTCATTTTGTTGTGTACTCTTTGCTGGGTCGTTTGGGGTGTGGCTGTGTTCCAATGTTCTAGTCTGTCTGTCTGCCTTGGATATTATGGGATGTGTATGTGAGATTGGTGGGGGCGAATTCCTCCAACAGCTCTCACTGCTGATTGCAAAGGAGGGGGGGGGGGTTGTCCAGAGTATTACCTGTGTACATGTGTTTTCAATAAACAGTCCATGTTCAGCAACCAAACGAGTATTGTCTTGTTTTCTGGTTGTCAGCTGTTGGAATATCTGATATCTATATTCAGACTGGGATAAAGCGGTATATGAAGAAAACATTCAAGCGGAGTGTGTGACGTTTTGTTACATTTGTAACATTCAATTACAATATGGCTTATGCATATATATTTGCTAGTTTTCCCCCACAAAAATGGAACTACCCTTTAAGTAACATTCCTTATTCATCCTATGCACCAGGTGTCCAGGCTGAGACCATCGAGTGTTACTCCTGCATCGATCGAGGAGAAGGGGCCTGCTTACCAGACAGAGCGGTGAATGTTTCCTGCCCTCCAGATTATGACATGTGTGTGGAGACCATCACAGCCATAAAGACAAGTATGTAGAACAAATATAAGTGTTGCCTATACACTTCAATATTGGACATTTTCACCCCCTTTCTGCCCAGGCCAATTTTCAGGTTTCAGTGCTGTCGCTCTTTGAATGACAATTGCTCGGTCATGCAGCACTGTACAAAAATGAAATCTAATTTTTTTACAAAAATAGAGCTTTTCTTTTGGTGGCATTTGATCACCATTGGGTTTTTTTTATTTTTGCTAATCAATCAAACAAAAAAAAAAAAAAACATTTTTTTTTTTAAAAAAGTGTTTTTTTTTTGGTTTGTTATGAAATTTTGCAAATAAATAACCTTTTTTCATTCTTCTTAGGCTAAAATATATACTGCTCCATTTCTTTGGTAAAAATAACTCAAATCAGTGTATATTATTTAGTCTGTAGAAAAGTTATAGAGTCCACAAACTATGATATATACAGTATATCTGAACATTGATCAGTCCTGATGTACTGACGGCCTCTCATTTCTTGAGGCCCGAAAATGTCAGGACAGTACAAATATCCACAAAAATTACCCCTTTGTTTGGAAAGTAGACAGCCTAAGGTATTTATTAAGAGGCATGTGAGTTTTTTAATTTTTTTTTTTTTTTTTTTTACAATTTATTGGAAGATAAAGAAATATTTTTTTTATTTTTCACAATTTTTTTTCCATACTGTCAGCAATGCAGTACAGCATCGTCATACAACTGATGTGGCTATGATCACAAATACTGACTGGTGACAGTATGTAAAAAAAAAACAAAAAACTGTGATTGGCCGTATCTGTACCATGTGATCACTGTGACCAATCACAGAGATCAGCACAATAATACACAATGAGTGGCTATAAATGGAAGCAATTCATTGTGAATAACTGTGATGTGATCTGCTGTGAACTGCAGCAGCCCAGTACACTGATCTGTCTCTGGACACAGCGGGTGACAGATTGTGCTGCAGCTCGTCCTGTGAGGCTCGCTCGATGCGTGATCCTGGGAGCATGTCATTTTACTATTGGACAGACCTGAAGAGGTAAACATTCATTTAGGTTCATTTAGTTGCTAAGCCTAATTTACATTTGTGGTTGGGTTGGTGGTAAAATAGATATCGGCCTAAACTGAGGAAAAAATTGCTTTTTAAAAAAAAAAATGGGAATATTTATTATAGCAAAAAGTACAAAATATTGTGTCTTTTTTAAAATTGTCACTCTTTTTTTGTTTATAGCACAAAAAATAAAAACCGCAGAGGCGATCAAATACCACCAAAAGAAAGCTCTATTTGTGGGAAAAAAAGGACGTCAATTTTGTTTGGGTGCATTGTTGCACGACCGCGCAATTGTCAGTTAAAACGACACAGTGCCGAATCGAAAAAAAATGGTGGTTAAAGGGACAGGTTAAAAAATGTTCCATTAACATGGGACAGAGATTAAATATCAGTATAGACATCAGAAGCCATAGATTGCAACTCTATATTATAACACCATACATTGTGGAACAATAAAACAATTGTCATATATATGAAAAGAAACAAACAAAATAAATGCTAAACAAAAAACATAACACAAAAAAATACAGATAGCAGTTGCTGTATGGAACCATTGATGCCTAATGTATAATATAAATTGATAAATTATTAAATACATTAATAGACGGAATAGGCCTTCCCCATGAACATACAAGTATATAATTGGAAATTGTCCTTCATCTTATGTCCAATATACAAATCTATTATATTAACACAACATACAGTACATATATCTAATTTCCCAGCTGAGAAACTACCCATATATATGTGTACATTGGACCTTACTCCCCTATAGAAAAAATTCCATATCACCATATCTGTTATACTTGGGAGAGGGGGAGGGAAAAAGATGAGCAATTACAAAATAAAATAAGATGACTTAAAAAAACTTTTCAAAACAAATTTTCTTAAAGACTTAAAAAAAAAAAAAAAAACTTTGAAAAAACTTTTTCCACAAAAACTCTTTCTAAAAAATCTTCTTTTAAAAAATTTAAACCTACAGTAGAAATGTATGTAATCCGACCAGATGTGCTACCGGCGCAAAACTAAAAATATACTAGTTTGCTGCAATCATGTAAGCCTACACAAAAATGGTAGAGTATCAATATAATATAAAAGTGGATTGCGCTAATTTCTGTGTATGATACCACTGCTGAAATATGCAAAAATAGGATATCTATCCTATGTAGCGTGCTTTTCTGTATCAATTAATATTGTGTTAAAAATATACTGTCCACATAGTGTTACTAGTGACAAAATAATATTCCAAAAAACTACCAAAAAAAAGTGCTAGTGCTAAAAAAATATAATATGACAAATATTAAAAAATGTTCAATGTGCCAATATTACTTAGTGACCATCAAATATCACATATCACCATGCATATATACTACATGCTGCAAAAAATGTCCTCAACATGTGCATAAACACTACAGCCCACTAGATGTCCTCAGTGGGTGATTACTTCTGTGCAATGACGTTAGGTGCTACCAAAAGCTATTTAAAGTGCTAGTGCTTTTCTTGTGAAAAAAAAAAGTGCTAGTGCTACAAAATATCACAAAAAATATTAATACTAAACAATGTGCCAATATTACTAACAAAATATCACATATCAACATACATAGGTACTACATAGTGCAAAAATAATAAATAAATGTGCTTGACATATGCAGAAACACCACAGTACACTGGATGTCTTCAGTGAGTGATCACTTCTCTGCAATGACGTTCCTTTTCAGTATATTGTGCTCCTAATTCACCACTTATCGTGACTTCACCTCCACCTCATGCAATGGCCACTCACCAGATGTAATAAGAATAAACGCCTTTGGTTCATTAAGGATAACCAATCTGTTTGTGATGGGACCAATAGCAGCCTTTCCAAGCAATGTGTTAGTATCTCTTGCTCTGTTCAGTGCTCATAAAGACATATGGATAGCCATCATGGTATAGTATGTAATTTCATTTTATTAAAAAATTTAAAAACATGGTTAAACTCACATGTTATGGTGCCCTTAAGCCGGCACTAAGCAAATCCAGCAGGGTATATGGAGAGCGGTGTCTCAGTTTGTTCCCCCTCTGTCACTGTGTCTCCTCACAGCGGCATGCGCTCCAGGCCTCACTCTCGTTCAACCGAAAGTGATGAGAAAGTTCCCAGCAGCCTCTACGCGTTTCGCAATGTAATTTGCGTCATCAGGAAGCTTTTAAATACTTTGTCCTACGAAGATATTATCGATGAGTTTGCCAAAAGAAAAGTTAGAGCTAAAAAATTGTAGGGAGTTTCTTACTGCTATAATATTTAAAAGGCATTTTCTGCATTACAGAGTATTTTCAGTCTGTACAATTAAAGCCAGTTATTTTCAGTGTTCTCGCATGTGGAGATATGTTTTTAATTGATCTAGTGTGTGTGTGGGGGAAGGGGGGGCGGCATTGAAGGACCCGGCCATGGGGCGGCAAAGGGAGTAAATCCGGGCCTGCTCGGGTGTAAACTGGCACAACTGAAAACCATGGGACTCTGGATGTTGACATTTTTGGAGCTTTGAGCTACAACACAACATGCTGAGGTCTGAATGGGGCCTTAGTGTAGTTTGCACCTGTCTCCACTGTAGTAGAGACTGGTAGTTAGAGAGTTGGGTATGATCGGCTCTTGCAGTCATTCAACATCTCAGATAATCACTATAAATGATTCTTAACTTCCACAATCTTACCTTTTCAGCAGGCATATTTAAAGTTTATCTAAAACAAAACGAACATTTTTATATATTGCACCTTACTTGTCCTTAGGTATGGTGGCTACATTGGTTTCCTTTATAAATGATAACTAAACCCAAGAACATACATGTAATATGTTGCAGCTTACAGTCCTTAGATGTGGTCACTGCATTTCAAGCAAACATTGTTTAGAAAAATACAGGAAATATCTTTTGATCCTGCCAGAAATACAGTGTCCTTGTCACTTCCTGTCAGTTGCACCTGTAGTTATTTGCAGGATCACCAGGTGAAAATACAGCAAGAGAAGCTTGAAAAAAGAAAAAAATGCAGCCACCACTCCAAGCACTGGTAATCTGCAATATATACAATTTTTTGGTTTTGGACTTTGGATACACATTTAAAAAAAAAAAATGATTTTGTCTTAGATTGACAACACATCTTTAATACAAAGGGAGCTGAGATTGTGTGATTTACAGATGATAGCTTGAAACGTTGATAATATTCAGTGCACAGGAAGTTACAAGGATGCTGGATTTCATTTAGGATCAACAGGCATTTTTCTCCAAACCCTGCTTTACAAGTACTTTAGTCCCAAAAGGAAAAGGGGTAACCCACCTCCAAGGGAGGCTTAAAAAGCAGCAAGAAGAAATCAGCATGTGTTTGAGGTGAAATGGAGTAGTCCACAGCCGTGAGAAAGTGTGGACTGAAACTCAGTTTTGCTGAGCTCCTGTGGCTTGCCTTGCAGCCCAAAATGGATGGGAACCCTAAGTGTGGGACCGGTATACTGGTGGTGAGCCATTTTTTTGGTCCTAATTATACCAGGACTATGGGTTGTTTGCCTTTACATTTGCTGGGGAAAACTTTTTGTGTTTGCTTGTTTTGAGAGACCAATAAAGACTATTCATTCATTCATTCATTCATTTTACAAACTGACTGGTGATCTCCATATTACAACCTGTATGTATTCTAATAAAGATTCAATGAGTTTTGATAGCTGGGCTCAGAAATGGTTGTGGTTATACTTATGTCATATATCATTGTAGTAATAAAGTTTTCATATTCAATAGGTCATGACAGCCATCTTTTATTTAATAATCCCAATAGCCACCCTGTGCTGATGAAACCCTTATGACATGGCTATGTAATATGTAATCGTATTAATAAAGTTCTCTTGTTCAATAGGTCATGACAACCATGTTGTGCTGAGTAAAGGCTGTGGTTATGGTGGTCCCACTATGCTGGAAAAAAACATATTATCCTACGGATTATCCATATATATGCAACTTAACCAATGCAACACTAGCTTGTGCAACACCAACATGGATCTGAAACACTACCACATTGCCCCTGATGGTAATTATTTTCACAAGCATTCTCTGTAGCATTTGTCATAAAAGTGAGCCATACATTTTTACCCTGCTATGTGCATTTCATGACCTTGGGCAAAACCATTGAGCAAGGAAGGCTACCCTGATATACACTTAAGATTGTAAAATTATGACTGTTTTCTCTGTAGGACAGAGAGCTAAACCTTCTCAATCCATAAACGTCAGATACCATATTTCTTTGATCTTAAATTTATTAGAATGAGCCAGGTGAAACTGCAAATTGGTAAATATCAATCAGTACAATATTGCATATAATGAGGAAACAATGCTCTATAACACAGAATGGGATAACAAAAACCCCCTTTTTAAGCTTGCTGAGGGGTGATGGCGAGAGATTGAAGAAACAGCCTTGCTGTTGTTTCTTAAAATGGTGGCTGACTCACTTCCTCTAGAGAAATCTCCCAGAATGCTCTGGTTCCTTTCAACTTTATTAACACATTCTTAGAAATTACAATATGTACCTAATGCAAACAGCTAAAGCTATACCAGAAAGGGAACAGTAGGTGGTGCCTGTACTCTGCATAATTAGCTTGGTATACATCAAGAAAACCAACATGTTTTTTTCAAGCACATAAACACAGGTACATTGAATAAAGGCCAGGTGGGCAGAACAATGACCACAGCTATTAACTGAACATAACAAAGAAGGGTAACCATGTCCCAATACACTGTATTCCTTTATAGTTAAATAGATTTTTTAGTTTTAATTAGGTAACTATATTCCAAATACACACAATCAAAAGGTAAACAAAGTCCTACAATTCATTTTTTTTTATAATGCAGCCAAATTTGAGTAGAAAAACCTATCCTCTGCCAGCATGTTGTAGATGTGGGCCCATGCTCTCTGTCTGAAAGCAGTGGTCTCTCTGCACAAGTTCTATATTTTCCCCTGCTGAGTCAGAGCTGCAGCTCTCCAATCAGCAATGCTTATATTGTCTGCTGGTTGGAGAGCTCTAGCTTGCATGCCAGACCTCTGCAGAGGGATCACTACTTCCACACAGAGAGTAAGGCCCCAATCACACGGACATTCTGATCGGTTCCACCTGTTTGTTTTTCTGATGGACCCAATCTGAACCTCCATTCTTCTCTATGGAGCAGCGCATGTCAGCGAACATGTGTCTGTTGACAGAGGCGGCTCTAGACTTTGTGAGGCCTTAGGCATAACTTAGACATGAGGCCCCACTCACGCCCCTAATGGAAAAAATAATTCAAGCGATAAAAATTAACTGCATAAATTGCATATATTAACAGCCTTAAAGTTCTGGTTTCAGTGTCCTCTATCTCAACGCAGGTGTCAGTGCACCCTCTGAGCACTGGCATCAGTGTGTTCTCAGTGCTGGTGTCAGGGCACTTTTTTTCAGTGCACTCTGTCTTTGTGCTGGAGTCAGTGTCCTCTTTCTCAGTGGGGGTCAGTGCTCTGTCTCTATCAATGCTGTACCTAGGTGAGAAGGATTCCCTGTCCCTAGGGGAGAAGGGGTCCCTGTCCCTAGGTGAGAAGGGGTCCCCGTCCCCAGGGGAGAAGAGGTCCCTGTCCCCAGGTGAGATGGGGGTCCCTGTCCCTAGCTGAGATGGGGGTCCCTGTCCCCAGGTGAGATGGGGGTCCCTGACCCCAGGTGAGAAGGGGTCCCTGTCCCTAGGTGAGAAGTGGTCCCTGTCCCCAGGTGAGATTGGGGTTCCTGTCCCTAGGTGAGAAGAGTTCCTGTCCCCAGGTAAGATGGGGGTCCCTATCCATAGCTGAGATGGGGGTCTCTGTCCCCAGGTGAGATGGGTGTCCCTGTCCCCAGGTGAGATGGGGGTCCTTGTCTCCAGGGGAGAAGGGTGTCCCTGTCCCTAGGTGAGAAGGGTCCCTGTCCCCAGGTAAGATGGGGTCCCTGTCCCCAGGTGAGATGGGTGTCCCTGTCCCCAGGGGAGATGGGTGTCCCTGTCCCCAGGTGAGATGGGGGTCCCTGTCCCCAGGTGAAAAGGGGTCCCTATCCCCAGGGGAGAAGGGGATCCCTGTCTCTAGGTGGAAAGGGGTCCCTGTCCCTAAGTGAGAAGGGGTCCCTGTCCCTAGGTGAGAAGTGGTCCCTTGCTCCAGGGGAGAAGGGTGTCCCTGTCCCCAGGGGAGAAGGGTGTCCCTGTCCCCAGGTGAGATTGGGGTCCCTGTCCCTAGGTGAGAAGGGTCCCTGTCCCCAGAGAAGAAGGGTGTCCCTGTCCCCAGGTAAGATGGGGGTCCCTGTCCCTAGCTGAGATGGGGGTCCCTGTCCCCAGGTGAGATGGGGTCCCTGTCCCCAGGTGAGATAGGGGTCCCTGTCCCCAGGTGAGATGGGGTCCCTGTCCACAGGTATGATGGGGTCCCTGTCCCTAGTCGAGAAGGGGTCCCTGTCCCTAGGTGAGATGAGAGTCCCTGTCCCTGGGTGATATGGGGGTCCCTGTCCCTAGGTGAGATGGGGGTCTCTGTCCCTAGGTGAGATGGGGTCCCTGTCCCTAGCTAAGATGGGGGTCCCTGTCCCCATGGGAGATGGGGGGATGGAGTGTAGTATGGAATTGTCTGTGGGGGATATGGAGTCTCACTCACCTTGAGCAAGTCTGCAAGAGCATGCTTCATGGCTGCCTGGACTTCCTCCAGCAGCACAGACAGGGCAATCAGCATATCTCCAAGGCGAGGAAGATCTGTGTATGATGGGAGAAGGGGGGCTGGCAGACAAGCCTGCGGTGTCCTCCTGCTCTCATACAGCTGCACCTGTGTGCTTAAACTTTGCGCGGGAGAAGTGTACAGTGCTCCTGAATGGATGCAGCCGACTCAGGGGGCGGAGCTCTGGCTGGGGATGACTCTGGGCTGCGCGGTGCTGCATGGGGAAGGAGAGAGCGACCCTGAGGAGCCAGTGATCACCGGCCGAGCACACAGGCAGGGAATGTGATACAGAGCAGCTAATGCGGTAGAGGCGGGAGCTCTGCTACTCACCCTGTCCTCTAGCCACCCAGGCGCTGCTATTTCTACCCATCTCAAGCTCTTTAATTAGGCAAATTAGCTAGTTGCGAGGCCCCTGTGAGTCCGAGGTCTTAGGCGACCGCCTAATTTGCCTACTTAGAGAGCCGCCTCTGTCTGTTGACACCCACCGGCATCTGATCCAGTCTGGTCCACTAAAACAGACTGATGTGGATCTGTTCCCCATCTGTTAGGATTGGACGACAGTTGGATGGAAACAGACAGGCGATCAGTTTCCATCCGACCGCCACATAGAGAACAGCAGGCTGTGTCCGTGTCTGCTCTGCATCAGCGGAGCGGACACAGACCTGCCTTCTGCCTGCTCAGCGGAAATCAGTGGAGAGATTCCCTGCTGAGCGGGCAGATCCACTGCTGGCATCCACCACGTGTGAAAGGTGCCGAAGGGTCCTTCTCTGCAGTTGATTGCATGGAACAGGCTTTTCTACTCAGGCTGTAGCTAGTTTCTAATAAAGATGAGCTGTGGGGGCCCATTCACACCAGCAGAAAATCCTGACAGAGGCCAAAAAAAGGTTTGGCTTTTCATATACTTTTAGACTGATTATGCAACTTCTTTTTTCACACGTAAAATTATCGTTGGTTCTTTTTAAATGGGCCAGAATCAGTCTTTGTGGTAATGGAGAGAAAAAGTACCATAGAATGAGACTCTAGGCAAGGTAGCAGCTTTGGGTGCTCCAGATCCCTATGACTGACAATAATAGAAATTTCACTAAGTACAAAGAAGCCACCTATAATGCATTGTTTTCACTTGCATGGTCCCATTGGAAACCAACCACCACTTTGAACAATTGGGTTCTCCCACTGGTTTGCTGCAGGAGGATAACGATTGTAGCTTGGGCTCCTGGACATCTAACAGGCTGTTGTCCACATTGATTCATGGATGATCCAACTTAAGTATTATGCCCTATATTCCTAAGCTTCTGTAACTGTAGTTCCATTTATGTAATACAAGAAATATGCCTCCACAGCTGTCCAATCTTGGCAACCTCACCATTAAACATCACAAATACCAACCTTTTTCAGCTTGTTTGGCTGGTACCTCTGTTAAAAAATCTTTCTGCCTGATAACCTTATTTTTATATTCTGGCTCACTGGGTACTAAACATTAAAAACATCTCACATTTGTGTTCTTGAAACGAAATCCCAAATGATGTCATTGTGTTGTATCCCTATGCAGAAAATATAACTCAAGTTCCTAACGATGACCAATGCTACAGCTGTGTAGGAACGCCTAAAGCAGAGTGTTCACCATCCAGCGCTCCTGTAAAGCAATGCTACGATGCATACAACCACTGCTTTGATGGAAATGTCACCATATCCACTGGTAATTATGTCTTTCATTCCAGGTAAACATTAGAGAATTTAATTAAAGGATGCAGAATTGTCATTATTTAAACCCAACTGCAGCCAACATTTTTTGCCTCTAAGGTCTAAAGCTCCCACACTGGAATATTACATTGTACGATGGCTTTGATTTGGGATTGGTTTGGCTTACAGACTTCTTTGCTCCATGAATTTCAGAGAGACACTGTTGTGCTAAAAGTAGACCTGAAATACTGGGCAACCACCTCCTCACCACCACAGCCCCCCCAAACAGTAATGTCTTAATTCGTAAATGTAAAAAGTGCCACAGGGTAAAGAGGCCATGTTGGGGTTTGTCTTTTAGAAAGCCCATAATGGTTTGCAAGTTAATGCTATGGGTGCACCCTATAATAAATTATTTTTGGTGAAACCGTGATCTCCAGATCGTCCAATCAGATAATGCTTTGGATTCACTGAGAAAATGCAAGGTGTTCCCTGAATGGTTCTCGTGGCAAGAGAATGATCCCCAGTGTTCACTAAAAAGCAGAGCAGGCTTTCACAGGATCCTAAAGCTGTACTAGAGCTGTCTACAACAATCATTTTCAGTTTCCACAGGGATCCCACAGGTTTGATACTGTAGTGCAGGGATCCCCAAACTACAGCACTCTATCTGTTGCGGAACTACATGTCCCATGAGGCATTGTAAAACTTTGACATTCACAGACATGACTAGGCATTATGGGAATTGTAGTTCCTGAACAACTGGAGGGCCATAGTTTGGAGACTCCTGCTGGGGCGCTGCCCCATGAAGGAGCCGTTGGTTTAGATGAGTCCTCCAGGCTTCAACCTTTTTAAAGACCTCAGCCCCTCTTATACACCAGGCTGAGTGCACCAACACACAATATCACATAAAATCACTTACCATTACACTAATTACACAGCAATATGGCTATTTCAAGAAATAGGCACCAAAGAGTAAAAGAAAACTTAATACATTGTCGCCAAACAAGTTAGTTATGAGGCAAGCAAGGAAAAGAATGAATAGCAATGATAATATTACAATTTAGTATACAGAGTAAGTAGTAATAAAGACCGGGCATAAAATGACACTTGCCGTCCAG
Source organism: Aquarana catesbeiana (assembly GCF_042186555.1). Lineage (NCBI taxonomy): Eukaryota > Metazoa > Chordata > Amphibia > Anura > Ranidae > Aquarana > Aquarana catesbeiana. The sequence continues at coordinate 33,136,383 of NC_133333.1, read as the reverse complement.
ATCAGCATAACAGTAACAACGCCACCTGAAGTGCAGCAGTGAGCAGAAATAAGACTCGATCTATAAAACACTGGAGCTAAACTGCCAGAGTACACTAATGGTAGCTATGCTAAGCCTAAGACAGTCTGGTAAGAACTGTCAGTATTTGAGATAACAAAAATGGGTATAGGAAGACGGATGAGGATTTGTTGACAGGTAACATGACAATGGCAATTCTTAAGACGTTTCTTCTACTGGCTATCGTTGGGGCCCATTAAGAGCATTAGTGCACTTAACGGCAGTCCTGATAAACCTGCATATAATTAAAGAGGGGTGGTAAGGTCTTTGCACTGAATATTGGGGGGATACGGGTCAGAAACAGTGATAGTTCAGTATAATTGTGGTTTGGGTGCAGTATAGTTTTGATAGAAGTGTTGTATAAGATTGATACAGATGCGGTCTGTGTGAATCGTGGTTAGGATCCTGTAGTCAGCAACTCAGTCTCTGATAAAAGTGTAAATGATGGGCTTCCAAGCCTTCTCACCAGTCGTATGAGCAAATAAAGATCTGGATAGCCACACTCCAAAAAATAGTAGTTTCCTTTATTGTAGATACAGTCCGTACAAAACAGATTAAAATTGCAAACCACTAACGCGTTTCACACCGCTCTCACTGGTGCTTAATGATAGCTAATGCAAACATAAAATTACATGGTATATATACACATGTTCAAAAAATGAAGATCCAGTCAGGGGGCAAGCTGACGCCCTCATTCGCATGCGAAGATACATCTTCAATTAATTTGATGAAGCAGCTGATGCTACAACTGTATGAATGGTATATTAACCCTTTATGCATGGACATATCAGAGCTTCATGTCGAATTTTATGATTGAAAAAAAGATTTTTATTTGAAGAAAGACACATTCCACATAGTCTAAAAAACTTAAAAACAAAAATGAAAAATAAAACCATACCATAAATAATGAAAGCGTTTGCAAGTTTGATGAGTTACTAGCCTAGATTGCATGATGTCGATATCAATATTTCAGTTTGTTCAAAACATTACAAATAATCACAAAATAATCAATTGATCGGCTAAGTTTAAACTCGACTGGTTAATGCGAACTTTTCTCACAGTGGAGAACATAAGGCCATGTTTTATCAAATGTTATAATATAGCTAAATGATTTGTATACAATAAATTAAACTTAAATCAAGCTAAAAATAATAACAATAATATACACCCCTGTACCATCACTTTCCAAAGAAATAAGTGTATATGGATGTATTCAATAATTTTTACTATTTGGCTAGACCTTTTATGTTATAATGAAGACAATTCTTCTTAGCTAAGCTGTGCTCTTTAACCAGAGCCACCGCAGTTTTACTGCGGCAGAATGGCACGACTGGGCGAAACGACGTAATGTAACGTGCTTCGCCCTGTGGCCACTAGGGGCGCGCGCGCGCCGCTGCTCGCCGCCGGAGCTGATGCGAGTCGGGATGACCGCCGGGCTCCCGCAATCGCTCTTGACACACCGAGAACCGGATCTGTGTGTGTGTAAACACACAGTTTCTGGTTCTCTGAGGGGAGAAGAGACAGATCGTCTGTTCATACAAAGTATGAACTACGATCTGTCATCTCCCCTAGACAGTACCATCCCTTCTTCAGTTGGAACACAAAGAGGGAACACAGTTAACCCCTTGATCGCCCCCCAGTGTTCAACCCCTTCCCTACCAGTGACATTTTCAAAGTAATCAGTGTATTTTTATAGCACAGATCGCTGTATAAATGCTAATGGTCCCAAAAATGTGTCAAAAGTGTCCGATGTGTCCGCCATAATGTCGCAGTCCCGATAAAAATAGCAGATCGCCGCCATTATTAGTAAAAAAAAAAAAAAAATAATAAAAATGCTATAAATCTATCCCCTATTTTATAGATGCTATAACTTTTGCGCAAACCAATCAATATACGCTTATTGAGATTTTTATTACCAAAAATATGTAGTAAAATACATATCGGCCTAAACTGAGAAAAAATGAGCTTTTTTAAAAAAAAATGGGGATATTTATTATAGCAAAAAGTGTTTTTTTTTCAAAATTGTCGCTCTTTTTTTGTTTATTGCGCAAAAAATAAAAACCGCAGAAATTATCAAATGCCACCAAAAGAAAGCTTTATTTGTGGGGGAAAAAGGACGTCAATTTTGTTTGAGTGCAGCGCCGCACGATTGTGCACTTATCAGTTAAAGCGACGCAGTGCCGAATTGAAAAAAATGTCCTGGTCATTCAGCAGCCAAGTCTCCCGCAGCCAATTGGTGAAAGCAGCGGCCGCCAAAAGGAAGGGGTGGGAGCAGGAGTGAGGAGAGCCGTGCAGCCAGACTCACACAGACCTACCGCTATAGATGCAGGGCTGCTTTGCTCCCAGTGCAATGGAGTTGGCAGGGGGAGGGGGAGGACAGCCCACAGCCGCCTCTCCTCCAGATCTCTCACTGTCCCCTAGCAGCTGTGGGTGATCAAGGGGATATCCAAAAACAGCCAGCTGCCATGACTACAGTACAAACATACTTTCAAGCTGGATCAAATTGTCATACCTGGAATTCATCTTTAACCACTTCAGCCCCGGAAGATTTTACCCCCTTCCTGACCAAAGCACTTTTTACAATTTGGCACTACGTCGCTTTAACTGACAATTGCGCGGTCATGCAATGCTGTACCCAAACAAAATTTGCGTCCCTTTTTTTTCCCACAAATAGAGCTTTCCTTTGGTGGTATTTGATCACCTCTGTGGTTTTTATTTTACAGTAAAGTACAGTACATCCAAAGGCTCCTGTATGAGTTACTATGTGATACACAAGTCTCATAAGTAAGCCTTGACTGAGACAAATCCTCCTTCATATGTATCTCAAACGTTCCCCAACCAGCTACTGCAGCTCACAGTGGGAGGGTTTTAGCAATAGAGGCAGAACTGTCAATCCAGAATGGTTGAGTGTGGCCAGGTACTGGCTGACAAGCTAGTAGCCATTTAAATAGCCAGTCATCTGTTTTCAGAAGGAGGTCAGCAATGGTAAATTATTCAGTTTTCTTAGCGCAAGTATCTTGTAGACCAGATTTCTGAATCAGACACAAGTGATTGCTCTTCCAGGCCTTCAGTGACTAATGATGGACTTTTTCTTCTGTCCAGGTAATGCAACAACAACCATACCACTCAAGAGCTGCTCCACGAGATACCACTGCGGTAAGCACACGATAACCTACGGGAGCGTGACCGTCGAGATGATAGGATCCTGCTGTTCAGAATGCCTCTGCAACAACGACCTGTCCAATCAAACACATCTGGCGGAGCTGCCGTATCTCGTCCTGCTGAATGATCGGAATGAGGAACATACCGTCAAAGTGGTTCCGCCTAATTTCGTAAGCGCAACACCAGAACCAAATATAACTCATGAAAATCGCTCCCTTGTGCCTAAGGATTATAATGTGGCTAATGGACTTTCCTTTTCACGTTGGCTTTCTTTTATTTTAATTACACTTTCTTTTGTGAACTGTAGCTCTCTTTTTTCCTAGGGAATGGTCTGCCAATGTATCAAGGGGGAAGGGGGATCATGCCTCCCCCTGTCACTCTAACTTGATTTTTTCAAATGAGAGTCGGCACTGAGTGGGTGACAGGGCCCTACTTAAAGTGGAAGTCCATGCAAAAACCAAAATTCCTGCATCTATAACCACCAACATTCTAATGCGGCGTACACACAATTGGATTTTCCGACAACAAATGTTGGATGTGAGCTTGCTGCCTGAAAGTCTGACAGTGTGCATGCTCCATCGAACATTTGTTGTTGGACTTTCCGTTAACAAATGTTGGTTAGCAGGTTCTCAAATTTTCCGGCAACAAAACTTTGTTGTCGGAATTTCCGATCGTGTGTACACAAGTCCGACGCACAAAAGTTCACGCATGCTCGGAATCAAGTACGAGCCGGAAGCGATCGGTCTTGTAAAACTAGCGTTCGTAATGGAGATATCACATGACTATTGAACTTCTTTTTTATCGGCTCGCCATATGTCTTGTACGTCACTACGTTCGTAATTGTTGGTCAACATTTGCATGACCGTGTGTATGCAAGACAAGTTGGAGCCAACAACCCAACCTTTGAACAAAAATCCACGGTTTTGTTGTCGGACTTTCCACCAACAAATGTTGGCTAGCAGGTTCTCAAATTTTCCACCAACAAAACGTTGTTGTCAGAATTTCCGATTGTGTGTACGCAAGTCCGACGCACAAAAGTTCACGCATGCTCGGAATCAAGCAGAAGGAGGCACACCGCTATTGAACTTCCTTTTTCTCGGCTCGTTGTACGTCTTGTATGTCACCGCGTTCCCACGTTCGTAATTGTTGGCCAACATTTGTGTGACCGTGTGTATGCAAGACAAGTTGGAGCCAACAACCTTCGAACAAAATTCCACGGTTTTGTTGTCGGAAAGTCCGATCGTGTGCGAGGCATAACACTAACCTCTCTAGCCCTGAAAAGAAAAAATCCGTATACATATCTTTTCTACAGGCGAGCCAACCCGATCTCCAGCGGCGGAAGCTCTGCTGAGTACACGTCCGACAACATCTGTAAAATGAATGGGAAGTGACGTCACCCATAGAGTTACTATGGGGCAGGGGTCTTCAAACTGCGGCCCTCCAGGTGTTCAGGAACTACAATTCCCATCATGCCTAGTCATGTCTGTGAATGTCAGAGTTTTACAATGCCTCATGGGATGTGTAGTTCTGCAACAGCTGGAGGGCTGTAGTTTGAGGATCCCTGCTATGGGGCTTCCTTTGAGGGACGTGTCCTCTGCACCCGCCCATGCAACGAAGACACGGCTGACAGCTCAGCATGGGATTAGAGCTTCCGCCGCTGGAGATCGGTTCAGAACTCCTGCAGAAAAGGTATGGATACTGATTTTTTATTTACAGGGCTAGATAGGTTAGTGTTAGAATGTTGGTGGCTATAGATGCAGGGATTTTAGTTTTTGCATAGACTTCCACTTTAAGCTGTCTATACACAAGTGGAATTTTGTTTTTGAAAATGTTCCCTTTAAGAGCGTTTGTTCGATTTTCTAATGGTTAGCAGGCTCAAAACATGTTTGTGCTCCAAATCACTTTGAAGCACAATTTGACTTTTGACTTAAATTACGGTAGCTAAATACATTACAGATATATCAAAACAAAAGGTACTCAAAGTACTTTACTTAATTTTCTTTAGAAAGCAGCCACAGCCTGAGTAGAAAAGCCTGGCCTCTGCTGGCATTCTGCAGAGAAGGATGTTTGCCCTCTGTGTGCAAGCAGTGGTCTCTCCGCAGAAGTCCAATACTTCTCCTGCAGAGTCAGAGGTAGAGCTCTCCAATCAGTATGAGTTTTGTTGATTGCAGAGCTATAAGCCTGACTCAATAGGGGTGTGTCAGATCTCCGCAGAGAAGCCAGTTTTATTAGAAAGCAGCCACAGCCTGAGTAGAAAAGCCTGGCCCCTGCTGGCATTCTGCAGAGAAGGATGTTTGCCCTCTGTGTGCAAGCAGTGGTCTCTCCGCAGAAATCCAATACTTCTCCTGCAGAGTCAGAGGTAGAGCTCTCCAATCAGTATGAGTTTTGTTGATTGCAGAGCTATAGGCCTGACTCAATAGGGGTGGGTCAGATCTCCGCAGAGAAGCCAATGCTTGCACACAGAGGGCAAACATCCTTCTCTGCAGAATGCCAGCAGGGGCCAGGCTTTTCTACTCAGGCTGTGGCTGCTTTCTAATAAAACTGTAATGCCCCGTACACACGGTCGGATTTTCCGACGGAAAATGTGTGATAGGACCTTGTTGTCGGAAATTCCGACTGTGTGTAGGCTCCATCACACATTTTCCATCGGATTTTCCGACACACAAAGTTTGAGAGCAGGATATAAAATTTTCCGACAACAAAATCCGTTGCCGGAAATTCCAATCGTGTGTACACAAATCCGACGGACAAAGTGCCACGCATGCTCAAAATAAATAAAGAGATGAAAGCTATTGGCCACTGCCCCGTTTATAGTCCCGACGTACGTGTTTTACGTCACCGCGTTTAGAACGATCGGATTTTCCGACAACTTTGTGTGACCGTGTGTATGCAAGACAAGTTTGAGCCAACATCCGTCGGAAAAAATCCTGGGATTTTGTTGTCGGAATGTCCGAACAAAGTCCGACCGTGTGTACGGGGCATTAGACTTTGAACACCCTTTGTTTTGATGCACCTGAAATATATTTAGCTGATTTAAATGGAAAGATCAGTTAGGCTTTTAAATCATATGCCAGCCAGGCAAATAGCATTTTCAGAAGGACAGATCAGCCATGGCAACCTTTATTTTTCTCTTAGCATAGTTTCCTTTAAAGGGATACAGATTGGTATTTTTAGTGAATTCAGTTCTGAGTTATAATTGTTATTACAAAATGTATGAGAAAAAATAATTTTACTTTTTTCTTTAAATGTTTACTGTGTTATGTTTTCCTGATAGTATTTCAAATACAGAATTGAGGATTCTCATCTAGTGTTTTTTTTTATAAGGCAGACAGATTTCAGTTTCAGAATTAATGCTAACGTGTATCTCCCATATTTATAAAAAACTGCTATACACTGTATGACTAAAGGTTTGTGGACATCTGACCATCACACCCAGTGATGAGACAAGGTCTTCTATTGCCCAGGACAAAGATGGCAAACTGTGCCCCCCTCCCTCTGATGTGGACACCCCCGATCATTTCTGCATCTGAGATCAACAGTATGATACTAGCACTACAGCATGGTTTCTGGTGCACCACTGGTGCAGACAATAAACCCCCCCACTGAATGGACTAAGGGATGGACTAAGGGAAGGTGTGGACAGGCAGGGCAGATGTCCTGGGTGCAGTGTCTTTATGTGTTGAGGGAGGGTGCCATGTGGCGGTAACCCATAGAGCACATTTATCTGAGCCCCACCCAACACATAAGGACACTGTGCCCGGGGCAGCTGTCCTGCCTGCCCCCCGCCTTGCCTTAGTCCCAGGCCTGATAACACTAATATGGGCTGGGGGGAGTGCCTGTCAGTCCCGGGCACAGTTACACTGACCACTCTCCCTCACCATGTCTGACAAGCCATAGACCTTTGGCTCACTGAAGAACTTAATCGCCGGAGGGTTCAGCAAGGTGTGCCTGGTGCTCGCCTGACATCTTCTGGACACTATCAAGGTGAGACTGCTGGGGGGGAGGCAATGCAGGGATCTGTGCATGGAGGGTGTCCTGTGTAATGATGTTGGTAGTATAGGGGAGTAGGTCCTGTGTAATTATGGGGGTAGTATGGGTGAGGAGTCCTGTGTAATGATGGAGAAGAGGGGTCCTGTGTAATGATGGGGATAGTATAGGGGAGGGGATCCGTTGCGATTTTGCAATGTTAGGATTAAGAGTGAAATTGCATGTCGGAGGGAGGCAAGAAAATGTTTGTCCAACGTCCAATCAATATTAAATAAGGCCCTGAGTTTGTCTGTGAGAATGTGTGTCCATTTAGCCAAATGAGCATTTGTGAGGTCAAGTACTGATGTTGAATGAGAAGACCTGGATCACCTGGATCACAACTAGCAACAGCCTTCCAGTTCATCCCAGTGGTGTTCAGTAGGGTTGAAGTCAGGGCTCTGTGTATGCCACTCAAGTTCCTCCACACCCAACTCATCATACCATGTCTTTATGGAGTTGGCTTCATACACAGGACACTGTCATGGTAGAACAGAAAGGGGCCTTCACCAAACCATTACCACAACGTTGATAAATGTCCTTTTGCCCCCCCCCCCCCCCCAACAGCTGTCCCTGCCTGCCTCCCTTAGTCCCTAGCCTGCTCACACCGATTTGAGCCTGTTGGACATTCCATTCCAAAACCATTGCCATCAAAATTGAGTTCACCCTCCCCTTTGTGACTATAGCAGTCTCCACTCTTCTAGGAAAGCTTTCTACAAGATTTTGGAGTGTGTCTATGGGAATTTGTGCCCATTCAGCCAAATTAACATTTATGAGGTCAAGTGCTGATGTTGAATGAGAAGACCTGGATCACAATTTGCAAAAGCCTTCCAGTTCATCCCATTGGTCTTTAGTAGGGTTGAGGTCAGGGCTCTGTGAAGGCCACTCAAGTTTCTCCACATCAAACTCATTATGTCATGTCTTTGTGCACAGGGACACTGTCATGGTGGAACAGGGACACTGTCATGGTGGAACAGAAAGGGTCCTTCACCAAACTGCTACCACAAGGTTGACAAATGTCCTTGTATACTGTAGCATTAACAGAAACATATAAAAAAATAGTTGGTACTTTGAAGGTAGGCAATTTCCAATATCATAAAAGCAGTAATGTATCATTTATATTACATAAAAATCATCCACATAAAAAACATAGATACATTAGTAATATCTGTCACAGGGGAATCCTTATGATGCCTTGCATAGAATCTACCACAATCTAATATTCAACACTATAATAAAATTCCAACTGCATGTATTGTGTACTCCTTTAATAGAAGTATTGCAACTCTCCATGCGTTTCATGAACAAGGTTCACTTTGACAGGATAGTGTAAGTATACTCCTAAGTGAAAATGTCCAAATTGGGCACAATTAACCATTTTCCCTCCCCGGTGTCATGGGACTCGTTAGTGTTACAAGGCTCAGGTGTGAATGGGGAGCAGGTGTGTTAAATTTGGTGTTATCGCTCTCACTCATACTCGTCACTGGAAGTTCAACATGGCACCTCATGGCAAAGAACTCTCTGAGGATCTGAAACAAGAATTGTTGCTCTACATAAAGATGGCCTAGGGTATAAGAAGATTGCCAAGACCCTGAAACTGAGCTGCAGCACAGTGGCCAAGACCATACAGCAGTTTAACGGGACAGGTTCCACTCAGAACAGGCCTCACCATGGTCGACCAAAGAAGTTAAGTGCACATGCTCAGCGTCATATCCAGAGGTTGTCTTTGGGAAATAGACGTATGAGTGCTGCCAGCATTGCTGTAGAGGTTGAAGGGGTGGGTCAGCCTGTCAGTGCTCAGACCATACACCGCATACTGCATCAAATTGGTCTGCATGGCTGTCATCCCGGAAGGAAGCCCCTTCTAAAGATGATGCACAAGAAAGCCTGCAAACAGTTTGCTGAATTCAAGCAGACTAAGGACATGGATTACTGGAACCATGTCCTGTGGTCTGATGAGACCAAGATAAACTTATTTGGTTCAGATAGTGTCAAGCATTTGTGGCGGGAACTAGGTGAGGAGTACAAAGACAAGTGTGTCTTGCCTACAGTCAAGCATGGTGGTGGGAGTGTCATGGTCTGGGGCTGCATGATTGCTGCCAGCACTGGGAAGCTACAGTTCATTGAGGGAACCATGAATGCCAACACATACTGTGACATACTGAAGCAGAGCATGACCCCTTCCCTTCAGAGACTGGGCCGCAGGGCAGTATTCCAACATGATAACGACCCCAAACACACCTCCAAGACGGCCACCGCCTTGCTAAAGAAGCTGAGGGTAAAGGTGATGGACTGGCCAAGCATGTCTCCAGACCTAAACCCTATTGAGCATCTGTGGGGCATCCTCAAATGGAAGGTGGAGGAGAGTAAGGTCTCTAAGATCCACCAGCTCTGTGATGCCGTCTTTTAGGAGTGGAAGAGGACTCCAGTGGCAACCTGTGAAGCTCTGGTGAACTGCATGCCCAAGAGGGTTAAAACAGTGTTGGAAAATAATGGTGGCCACACAAAATATTGACACTTTGGGCCCAATTTGTTGCCAGCGGTTTAGACATTGGTGGCTGTGTGTTGAATTATTTTGAGGGGACAGCAAATTTACACTGTTATACAAGCTGTACACTCACTACTTTACATTGTAGCAAAGTGTCATTTCTTCAGTGTTGTCACATGAAAAGATATAATAAAATATTTACAAAAAATGTGAGGGGTGTACTCACTTTTATGAGATACTGCATGCCTTGCCCCACAGATGCCAACCCCAGATGACCGCTTAGAGCCTGTAACTGGGCAGCAGATGCTGAGAATAATAGCTGGCTGTGGAGATTCCTTCATCCTAGCATGGATAGAGGAACTAGAGAAAATCGGGCCATGTATGGCTAGCTTAAGTCTCTACAGGTTTCAGAAATCTCATCTGTAGTATAAGTTCAAATATTGGGCAATGCCAAGGGAGACAGTCTACGACTATGTAGTTAAAGTAAACCTAAAGGCAAAACTTTGTTTTTTTTAGCTTTGGATAGAGTGAAGAGGAAAGGGAACCCCTGTTAGGGTTTTATTGCTGTCTGTGCCCCCTATTAAGGAGATTAATGTCTTTACATTATTTCTCAATGCACTGTCTAATTGGGCAACTAAGTGGCAAATGAGGTTTAATGTTCATAAATGTAAAGTTATGCACTTAGGGGCTATAACTGGGGGAATAAATGGTGGAGAAGGATCTGGGGGTTTTGATAGATCATAAGCTGAATAATAGCATGCAATGTTAAGCTGCGGTTTCCAAAGCGAGAAAAGTTCTTTCTTGTATTAAGAGAGGTATGGACTCCAGAGAGATAGAGAGAGATCATTTTGCCCCTGTACAAATCATTACTAAGACCTCATCTGGAATATGCAGTCCAGTTTTGGGCACCAGTTCTCAAAAAGGATATCGGGGGAACTGGAGAAAGTGCAGAGAAGGGCAATCAAACTGATAAGAAGCATGGAGGAACTCAGCTATGAGGAAAGATTAGAGGAACTGAATTTATTCCCTCTTGAGAAGTGGAGATTAGGGGGGATATAATTAACATGTACAAATACATAAGGGATCCATATAGTGAACTTGGTGTTGAGTTATTCACTTTAAGGGCATCACAGAGGAAAAGGGGGCACTCTTTATGTCTAGAGGAAAAAAGATTTAATCTCCAAATACAGAAAGGTTTCTTCACAATAAGAGCTGTGAAAATATGTAATAGATTCCCTCCAGAGGTGGTTTTGGCAAGCTCAGTAGATTGCTTTAAAAAAGGCCTGGATTCTTTCCTAAATGTACATAATATAACTGGGTACTGACATTTATAGGTAAAGTTGATCCAGGGAAAATCAGATTGCCTCTCTGAAGATCAGGAAGGAATGTTTCCCCTGCAGTAGCAAATTGGATAGTGCTTCGCTGGGGTTTTTTGCCTTCCTCTGGATCAACTGTGGTACAGGTTTGTGTATATGGGATCGTATTATTATTTTTATTATTTTTTTTGGTTGAACTAGATGGTCTTTTTTCAACCTGAATAACTATATAACTATGTAATTAACCCTCTCTATTTTTCAAAAGGCTGTCCGTGTGAATGAGCACAAAGTTGCGTGACTTCCAGCGCGACTTTGCATTGCAATTTGATGCAACTTCAATGCGGCTTTCATGGGCATTTATGTTTTGCTACTTTGCCAAATCATAACAATACAGAGTGTGACATTTATTACCGAACTTACAAAACCCTCTGAAGTCGCAGCCAAAGACACAAAGATAGGACAAAGAAACAACTTCCTTGAGACTTTTAACATTGCAGTCTATGGCACTCATGTCGCAAGGAAGACGGCAGAAAAGTAGTGCAGGAACAACTTATTTTTTTTTTATGCTGAAACTTGTGTCACAGCAATTAGGTCGGCACACACTGTAATGAATGTGTTTTGATTTTTCATGCGACCTTCTGTGTCGCAGCAAGTTGCATGAGAAGTCATAACAGTGTGAACCAGGGCTTAATGCCCCGTTCACATGACTGATTGTCCAACTTTTTTTGCTTATGCGTATTCGGCACAGGGATCACGTGCCTTCCTCTGGGGTGCTTGTGCCGAATACGCGTCGGGGAGGGGTAGGACGGAGCTGTCAGCAGGGAAGGAGAGGAATATACACCACACCGCACGCCATACGAGCCGCTGCTAAACGAAATACACCTGTATAGTTTGGTGCACTGTAGCACCTGCATACTGTGAGTACCCTCCTGGAGGAACTTCTTTTACTTTAAATAAATCCCTTACTATATTACACCATGGAGCTTTCTTTTTCTCTTTTATGAATGATGTTTTACCTGTGAGGATTGGACATACATCATTGCATCCTGAGTGAGCCCAGGAGTGGCCCCAATGCGTGTTTTGACACTGTTTAACTACCGTGTCACACGAATAGAGGTGAGCGCAAGCACAAGTGGGGGATCACGGGAGAGCACATCCAGCTTGTTGTGATTTGGACACTTTTCAGGAGAAGCTTGATAAACACTTCATTCATGGACACTGTTTTCTTGCACTTCTTTGTTTCAGTTTGAATCTACTGATCGTTTTTTGTTTGGACACTTGATTGTCACAGGATTTGCACTTATTAATTAGGTCTATATTCATGCATGATGCACTTTCAGCATTTTATATAAGGATTGCACTTTTATGTGGATGCACTTTGTGAATTTTATATATAAGGATTGCACATTATATATATATATATTTTTTTTTTTTTTTTACATGTATGTTTTTACTAGCATACTAATTATGGTTTAACATTTTTGCACAATTAGTTTATATTTTAAACTCAGTTTATATATATTCATATTTTTTTTCAATTCACATTTTTAGCGCGAGCACAATTGATTTTATTTATTTGTGTGTACGGCCTATTAGAGCTATAATGGTTATAGAGCAGCTATCAGTAGGGCCTTCCAAGCCAAGAAGGTTTTTGCGAGTGATAGACATATGAAAAGGGATATCCTGGGGATTAAACAAGGAGATAAAAACATAACGCATCAACGGTCTTCCATATCTATGTGGTGAAGAAGATTTTTCCAGTTCCTGGAGAAGAGCACTACCTTCAGACCAACCTTGAAATAACAATGGAAAACTTCATAAGAGCCTGGAAAAGATCTACTTGGGTAGAAGCTTGGTAGAAGTATATGTGTGTAGAAGCTGGGTAGAAGTCTATCTGGGTAGAAACTTGGAAGAAGTCTATCTGGGTAGCAGCTCGGAAGAATTCTATCCGGGTAGCAGCTCGGAAAAATTCTATATGGGTAGAAACTTGGAAAAAGTCTATCTGGGTAGCAGCTCGGAAGAATTCTATCTGGGTAGAAACTTGGAAGAAGTCTATCTGGGTAGCAGCTTGGAAGAAGTCTATCTGGGTAGCAGCTCGGAAGAATTCTATATGGGTAGAAACTTGGAAGAAGTCTATCTGGGTAGCAGCTTGGAAGAAGTCTATCTGGGTAGCAGCTCGGAAGAATTCTATCCAAAACTTCTCTCAGACGTTTGTTAGAAATTTTCTCCCCTGACTCTTCTACACAAACAAACATTTTATTGTAATTGTAATTTTATTTAACAATCAAACATATTTATTGAAAGGTATACAATGAGATCCCATAGTTTTCTGTTGTTAGAGCAATATTGCCTTTTTCCTATAATTCTACAATGCAAGGAATGTTATTATAAGGAGAGGTAAGGCAATGTTATCCTATTCTAAATTTGCATTTATTACATTTCTAAACATTTACTATAAAGGGTTATTGGGACAAAACAGTTTGTAGTCTCTACGAAGAGGCAGAGGTTTTTTATATTGTCGTGTACAAGATTCGCAGACATTTCCAGTGGTACATCCTTTGAAGGCCCAATCTTCATATGCAGCTGTAAACAAGATTATAGCTATTAGTACTGTTATTATTAATATTGCTATGATTATTATTAGTATATATTAGCCATGTAATCAAAATGCAGAAAAATGATCACATGGTTTAGTTTATCCAAAAGCCACCAATTTTATTTTTAATGAGTGGCCATGTGTCTTGTTAAACTCCCTTGCGTGAAAAAGTTTTATCCCTATTGTGGGGTCACCAGTACGGTATTTGTATATTGAAATCATATCCCCTCTCAAGCGTCTCTTCTCCAGAGAGAATAAGTTCAGTGCTCGCAACCTTTCCTCATAACTAATATCCTCCAGACCGTTTATTAGTTTTGTTGCCCTTCTTTGTACTCGCTTCATTTCCAGTACATACTTCCTGAGGACTGGTGCCCAGAAGTGGACAGCATACTCCAGGTTTGGCCGGACCAGAGTCTTGTAGAGTGGGAGAATTATCGATATATCTCTGGAGTTAATCCCATTTTTAATGTATACCAATATTCTGTTTGCTTTGTTATCAGCAGCTTGGCATTGCATGCCATTGCTGAGCCTATCATCTACTAGGACCCCCAGGTCCTTTTCCATCCTAGATTCCCCCAGAGGTTCTCCCCCCAGTGTATAGATTGCATTCATATTTTTGCCACTCAAATGCATTATTTTACATTGTTCTACATTAAACCTCATTTGCCATGTAGTTGCCCACCCCATTAATTTGTTCAGATCTTTTTGCAAGGTTTCCACATCCTGCGGAGAAGTTATTGCCCTGCTTAGCTTAGTATCGTCTACAAATACAGAGATTGAACTGTTTATCCCATCCTCCAGGTCGTTTATGAACAAATTAAATAGGATTGGTCCCAGCACAGAACCCTGGGGGACCCCACTACCCACCCCTGACCATTCAGAGTACTCCACATTTATCACCACCCTCTGAACACGCCCTTGTAGCCAGTTTTCAATCCATGTACTCACCCTATGGTCTATGCCAATGGACCTTATTTTGTACAGTAAACATTTATGGGGAACTGTGTCAAATGCTTTTGCAAAATCCAGATACACCACGTCTACGGGCCTTCCTTTATCTAGATGGCAACTCACCTCCTTAATAGATTTGTTTGGCAAGAACGATTCTTCATGAATCCACACTGATTACAGTAATGCATACCGTTTTCATTACTAAAATCAGGGCCGGTCCTAGACGGGGTGCACGGGGTGCAGTGCACCCGAGCGCCAGAGAGGTGGGGGCGCTGAAGCGCCAGAGTGCTCCCCTCCCTCCTCCTCCTCCTCTTGTTTGTGTCCAGCGGCGCCTCTCTGCCGGTGTTCTAAGAAGAAAGGCGCCGCTGTATTAACTGCTCAAGCCGGAGATGAGAAGGGAGGCAGAGCGGCTGGTCTCTGTGTGGAGAGAGACCAGCCGTGAGTGATGTCGCGCGCGGGGGGAGGGGGGGAGGAGCGGTCCGTGCTGACACATTCTCCTCCTCTCTGTGTCTCTCACTCCTGCTGCCTGCTGTGTACACTTCTCTTCTCCACCCGGGCGGCGCGGCTGCACACTGTCCTCTCCTCTCCAGCTGCCGCCCAGGTGTTTTTATGTACTGTACCCTAATGGAGGGGGGGGGGGTCTGTACTAATGGAGAAGGGGGGTCTGCCCTGGGGGGTCATTACTAATAGAGGGGGGTCTGTACTAATGGAGGGAGGGTCTGTCCTGGGGGGTCTGTAGTAATGGAGGGAGGGTCTGTCCTGGGGGGTCTGTAGTAATGGAGGGGGGGTCTGTCCTGGGGGGTCTGTAGTAATGGAGGGAGGGTCTGTCCTGGGGGGTCTGTAGTAATGGAGGGAGGGTCTGTCCTGGGGGGTCTGTAGTAATGGAGAGGGGGTCTGTCCTGGGGGGTCTGTAGTAATGGAGAGGGGGTCTGTCCTGGGGGGTCTGTAGTAATGGAGGGGGGTCTGTCCTGGGGGGTCTGTACTAATGGAGGGGGGGTCTGTACTAATGGAGGGGTGTCTGTCCTGGGGGGGGTCTATACTAATGGAGGGGGGTCTGTCCTGGGGGGTCTGTACTAATGGAGGGGGGTCTGTCCTGGGGGGGTCTATACTAATGGAGGGGGGTCTGTCCTGGGGGGTCTGTAGTAATGGAGGCGGGGTCTGTCCTGGGGGGTCTGTACCAATGGAGGGGGGTCTGTCCTGGGGGGTCTATACTAATTGAGGGGGGTCTGTCTTGGGGGGTCTGTACTAATGGGGGGTCTGTACTAATGGAGGGGGGTCTGTCCTGGGGGGTCTGTACTAATTGAGGGGGGGTCTGTACTAATGGGGGGTCTGTACTAATAGAGGGGGGTCTGTACTAATGAAGGAGGGGTCTGTCCTGGGGGGTCTGTACTAATGGAGGGGGGTCTGTACTAATGGAGGTGGGGGTCTGTCCCGGGGGGTCTGTACTAATGGAGGGGGGTCTGTCCTGGGGGGGCCTGTACTAATGCAGGGGGGTCTGTCCTGGGGGGGTCTGTACTAATGGAGGGGGGGTTTCCTGGGGGGGGGTCTGTACTGAGGAAGGTCTGTACTGAGGGAGGGGTTTATACTTAGTGCGGGTTCTTCACTGATGGAGGGGGTCTATACTTAGTGGAGGGGGGTCTGTACTGAGGGGCGACTATAGTTGGTGGAAGGGGGAGTGACCCCAACCCTAGTGATGCCAATGCAGCTGCGGGCTCTTCTTTCCCCCCTCTCCCCCCTCCCTCTCCCCCCTCCCTCTCCCTCTCGCGCACGCTGCTGTACTAGTGAGCAGTGCTTGCCAGCACAGCTGCCCACTATGTATCTTCCCCCGCCTTCATATGCCCAGGGAAGAAACAGAATAGAAAAAGGAGCAGAGAAGAGGATTGTGGGACATGTAGTCCTGAGGACTGGCAGCCCCACTGTAACACGGAAACTGGAGCTCACACAGCATGCTCAGCTGAATGGGAGAGAGAGAGCCAGGAGTCCGGGAAAGCTTTCAGGGAAGTACACCCAGGACTCCAGAGGGAGAGGACATTGCTGAGGGAACCCCATCAGAGAGAGAACACCGCTGCCCTGCGCCACCAGAGGGAAAGCCACACAGCCTAGCACCATCCCTGGTGGAGAAAGGAATGGAGTCATTGTCAGAATACAGATCTGGGTGCTATCCAGCGGAGTCACCATGGGCAATTCAGAGTGAGCTGACTCCTGATCAGAGGAACCGTTGCTGTATCGCTGGGTCAGGTGAGAGGGTCCATTGGCCATTATTTACTAACGTCCATAGGAAATGCAGTCTCTGACCATCTCCTGTACTATGTCTGCAGTCTCTGACCATCACCTGTATTATGTCTGCAGTCTCTGATCATCTCCTGTACTATGTCTGCAGTCTCTGATCATCTCCTGTACTATGTCTGCAGTCTCTGATCATCTCCTGTACTATGTCTGCAGTCTCTGACCATCTCCTGTAATATGTCTGCAGTCTCTGATCATCTCCTGTATTATGTCTGCAGTCTCTGACCATCACCTGTATTATGTCTGCAGTCTCTGATCATCTCCTGTATTATGTTTGCAGTCTCTGATCATCTCCTGTACTATGTCTGCAGTCTCTGATCATCTCCTGTACTGTGTCTGCAGTCTCTGATCATCTCTTATATCCTGTCTGCAGTCTCTGATCATCTCCTGTAGTATGTCTGCAGTCTCTGATCATCTCCTGTAGTATGTCTGCAGTCTCTGATCATCTCCTGTACTATGTCTGCAGTCTCTGACCATCTCCTGTACTATGTCTACAGTCTCTGATCATCTCCTGTACTATGTCTGCAGTCTCTGATCATCTCTTATATCCTGTCTGCAGTCTCTGACCATCTCCTGTACTATGTCTACAGTCTCTGATCATCTCCTGTACTATGTCTGCAGTCTCTGATCATCTCCTGTACTATGTCTGCAGTCTCTGATCATCTCTTATATTCTGTCTGCAGTCTCTGACCATCTCCTGTACTATGTCTGCAGTCTCTGATCATCTCCTGTACTATGTCTGCAGTCTTTGATCATCTACTGTACTATGTCTGCAGTCTCTGACCATCTCCTGTAATATGTCTGCAGTCTCTGATCATCTCCTGTACTATGTCTGCAGTCTCTGATCATCTCCTGTACTATGTCTGCAGTCTCTGATCATCTCCTGTATTATGTCTGCAGTCTCTGATCATCTCCTGTATTATGTCTGCAGTCTCTGATCATCTCCTGTACTATGTCTGCAGTCTCTAATCATCTCCTGTATTATGTCTGCAGTCTCTGATCATCTCCTGTACTATGTCTGCAGTCTCTGATCATCTCATGTACTATGTCTGCAGTCTCTGATCATCTCCTGTACTATGTCTGCAGTCTCTGATCATCTCCTATACTATGTCTGCAGTCTCTGATCATCTCATGTACTATGTCTGCAGTCTCTGATCATCTCCTGTACTATGTCTGCAGTCTCTGATCATCTCCTGTATTATGTATGCAGTCTCTGACCATCTCCTGTACTATATCTGCAGTCTCTGATCATCTCTTATATCCTGTCTGCAGTCTCTGATCATCTCCTGTAGTATGTCTGCAGTCTCTGATCATCTCCTGTAGTATGTCTGCAGTCTTTGATCATCTCCTGTAGTATGTCTGCAGTCTCCGATCATCTCCTGTACTATGTCTGCAGTCTCTGATCATCTCCTGTATTATGTCTGCAGTCTCTGATCATCTCCTGTACTATGTCTGCAGTCTCTGATCATCTCCTGTACTATGTCTGCAGTCTCTGATCATCTCCTGTACTATGTCTGCAGTCTCTGATCATCTCCTGTATTATGTCTGCAGTCTCTGATCATCTCCTGTACTATGTCTGAAGTCTTTGCTCATCTCTTATATCCTGTCTGCAGTCTCTGATCATCTCCTGTACTATGTCTGCAGTCTCTGATCATCTCCTGTACTATGTCTGCAGTCTCTGATCATCTCCTGTACTATGTCTGCAGTCTCTGACCATCTCTTATATCCTGTCTGCAGTCTCTGATCATCTTCTGTACTATGTCTGCAGTCTCTGATCATCTCCTGTACTATGTCTGCAGTCTCTGATCATCTCTTATATCCTGTCTGCAGTCTCTGACCATCTCCTGTACTATGTCTGCAGTCTCTGATCATCTCCTGTAGTATGTCTGCAGTCTCTGATCATCTCCTGTACTATGTCTGCAGTCTCTGATCATCTCCTGTACTATGTCTGCAGTCTCTGACCATCTCTTATATCCTGTCTGCAGTCTCTGATCATCTTCTGTACTATGTCTGCAGTCTCTGATCATCTCCTGTACTATGTCTGCAGTCTCTGATCATCTCTTATATCCTGTCTGCAGTCTCTGACCATCTCCTGTACTATGTCTGCAGTCTCTGATCATCTCCTGTAGTATGTCTGCAGTCTCTGATCATCTCCTGTACTATGTCTGCAGTCTCTGATCATCTCCTGTACTATGTCTGCAGTCTCTGATCATCTCCTGTACTATGTCCCCAGTCTCTGATCATCTCCTGTATTATGTCTGCAGTCTCTGACCATCTCCTGTACCATGTCTGCAGTCTCTGATCATCTCTTGTATCCTGTCTGCAGTCTCTGACCATCTCCTGTATTATATCTGCAGTCTCTGATCATCTCCTGTACTATGTCTGGAGTCTCTGACCATCTCCTGTATTATATCTGCAGTCTCTGATCATCTCCTGTACTATGTCTGCAGTCTCTGACCATCTCCTGTACTATGTCTGGGGGCTCTTTCTAACAGACTCTCTAACAGAAGCCCTCTCTGTGTGCATCAGAGAGACCCCCCTCCAGGTCTCATTAGTGTACTCTCTTCCTGTATTTTCTTTATTAAAAGATCACAGGAGGATCCCAGGGTAACAAAGACTTCTTAGGGGAGCATCTCTGTGTTTGAGTCGTTGCCATAGAAACATTTGTAAAGGGGAGGAGTTGGTAAGATGACCACGCCCATGTGGGGGCGCCAAAAATATTTCTGCACCCAGGCGCCGGTGACCCTAGGATCGGCCCTGACTAAAATCTTGTATATACTCCCTTATCATTCCTCCAAGAGCTTGCATTCTATTGATGTTAGGCTAACTGGTCCCCTACGCTGGATATTATTCAGCATGGAGTATAATGAAGAAAGTTGTGAAACACAACAGAAAATATTAACTTTAATTTATGACCTTTCTTATTTTTCTTCTTTTTTTTAATTTATGACCGTCTCCCTTTTCCTTTGTGTGTAGTGTTCCAATATGTGCTTGCAAAGTTCTCCAAAGTTATTCATATACTTTCTTCACCCTGAGAAACCTATTCATTTAGTTAAGACATGTAACAGTGTAGCATTGGATACATACTGTATGTGGTTGGACAAAAATGTAAATACCAGCCAATGAATAACTGAAAAGCCTTACTTCCATTAAAGACACCTCCGGAAAATTCAAAGCAACGATCTTGGGATCCTAGGCAAATGGCGGTCTCCGTTGATGTGCAAGCACTTCCCTTCTTAATACATGCTGGGCACTTCAACCCATTCACCTTTGTGTCTAAAGGGGGCACTGAAATGAGGACAGAACATCTGTGTTACTAGTTAATGTACAATTTTTTTTAATATCTAGCAGATATTCACATGAATGGTATTAAGAAGAAATATATATAAACTGTATTACCAAAAGTATTGGGCCACCTACCTTTACACGCACATGAGCTGGCCCACCCTTTGCAGCTATAACAGCTTCAACTCTTTTGGGAAGGCTGTCCACAAGGTTTAGGAGTGTGTCTATGGGAATGTTTGACCATTCTTCCAGAAGTGCATTGTGTAGGCCAGTCAAGTTCCTCAGGTCAGGCACTAATGTGGATGAGAAGGCCTGGCTCGCACTCTCCACTCTAATTCATCCCAAAGGTGTTCTATCGGGTTGAGGTCAGGTTCTGTGCAGGCCAGTCAAGTTCCTCCACTCCATACTCGCTCTTACATGTCTTTATGGACCTTGCTTTGTGCACTGGTCCAAATCATTTGGTGGAGGGGGGATTATAGTGTGGGGTTGTTTTTCAGGGGTTGGGCGTGGCTCCTTAATTCCAGTGAAGGGAACTCTTAAGGTCTCAGCATACCAAGACATTTTGGACAATTTCATGCTCCCAACTTTGTGGGAACAGTTAGGGGATGGCCCCTTCCTGTTCCAACATGACTGCGCACCAGTGCACAAAGCAAGGTCCATAGAGACATGGATGAGCGAGTTTGGGGTGGAGGAACTTGATTGGCCTGCACAGAGTCCTGGCCTCAACCCCATAGAACACTTTTGGTATGATTTAGAGTGGAGACTGCAAGGCAGACCTTATCGTTCAACATCAGTGTCTGACCTCACAAATGTACTTCTGGAAGAATGGTCAAAGATTCGTATAGACACACTCCTAAACCTTGTGGACAGCCTTCCCAGAAGAGTTGAAGCTGTTATAGCTGCAAAGGGTGGGCCAACTAAGTATTGAACCCTACTGACTAAGACTAGGATGCCATTAAAGTTCATGTGCGTGTAAAGGCAGGCGTCCCAATACTTTTAGCAATATAGTGTATTTCTAATCAAGGCCAGGACTGAGGGGGGCAGGAGGGGCAGCTGCCCTGGGAGCACAGTCTTTATGTGTTGTGGGAGAGGGGGTGCCACAAGGCAGCAGCCCATAGAGTATATTCAGCTGAACTGGGGGCTGCCCTGTCTGACAGTAGGAGCCCAAACAGGTGAGATCCATTGTCTGCACCAGTGACCACTACTTAGGGGGGTGCGGGCCACACGGGGTATTGGTATTTTTAGTAGAATTTTTTTCCTTTTGTTGCACCTTCCAATTGTCAGACAGGCAGAAGCGGTGCTCCAATGCTAGTATCATAGATCCAATCTAACAAATAGGATGGGGGGGTACCCTCATCAGGGGTAGGGGGTGGCGTAGTCTGGAATCTTCATCATGGGCAATGGAAGTCCTTGTACTGGCACTAATTTCAGGCAGTAAATATACTACAATATTCACAAATAAAACAATACAAAAAAATGACAATTTCTTCTTTTAAATAATTGATATCCTGTTGTGTGTTGTAGATGAGTCAGTTATAAGCTAGGTTGGGAGGAGCCCTAGTGCAGTTGGGGCATGGGAGCCAAACAGCCCACACCAGCACAGATGTAACCAGTAAGTGGAGGCCCTGGACAGGACTGGAGGCTGGGGAGAAGTAGACCTCCACCCAGGAGAGCCAGCCTTATGGAGGTGGGGGCTAAGACAGGCTGCAAAAGGCATTTTTATGCTAGGTCAAGAGTTCACTGAGTGAGGCTTTTCCCTTGGGGGGGGGGGCTCCCAGGAGTGGTCTACTAGTGAAGGAAGTGACTACAGAATTCCTATTCCAGTGAGTACTAGTGACCCCGGGTGGCGAGAGAGACTGTTAAAGGGCTGCTTAAAGTGCTACATGATTTCATTTGTGACTGCTGCAGACCGTCCAAATGTGATTGACAATGTACAGTCAAGTGACTCCAGAATGTACAGAATGTACGTCAATGTGGCGCTGACTGTTTTATGTCATTTTCCAAGTACCACCAGTAAAGTGCACATTGGCAAACTTCATGTGTGGACATTCCTTATTTGTGTATATACGGGTCAACAGCTGGAGTAGGGCACTATGGTGGAGGGTTCAGCCTCAGCAGAAGGGTCACTGTTCTAGCAAGGCAGGAGTGAGGCAGGGACTTGTGCCTTTGGTGTCAACATCCAGCTACTTGCAAAGTTCCTCTTACAAGTGGTGCCAGGGCCTGATGAAGGGTGGCCCTTTGAATCTGAGCTAAGGCTGTCTAACTCCTCCCATGCGTGAGCACCCCACGTCTACAGTATATGTCATGTCTATTTTCTGTTTATAGACCTTCAGTTCCAATTACTACACCATAAATTGACCTCCTAGGGGCTTTCTTAATGTTGTTTTCCTTTTCTTCCTCTCAT
Organism: Aquarana catesbeiana; assembly: GCF_042186555.1. Lineage (NCBI taxonomy): Eukaryota > Metazoa > Chordata > Amphibia > Anura > Ranidae > Aquarana > Aquarana catesbeiana. The sequence continues at coordinate 33,113,815 of NC_133333.1, read as the reverse complement.
TCGATATTTAAAGCACATTTTTAGTTTATGTGCTCTTTAACATGGCCCTTGGTTTTGGCCATCTGATCCATATTTTTCCTTGGCTACACCCTTCTATTGTATGTGTTTACATTTTATCTGTGATTTTCTGACTTACAATCTATGGGCCTTTTATTGCAAAGGTCTCCCGTACAGCAGTAAGATGTGCTAACCATCATCTTGACACCAGTCCCCACGACCATGGTGAAGTTGTTAATGCATGAACCTATGTACTTAGTACATCCTCTCGTACTCTGGTAATAGATTTTTTCACCTAGGTAAGAAAAAAAAAAAGAAAAAAGAAAAAAATAAACAATGTAAAAAGTCTTAAAAGTTTATAAAGCCTCCTACACATGATAGAACTTTGTACAAACTTTCCTGTGGATTTTGTACAAAGCGCGTTGGCCATAAGTTTGTATTGCATACACACGGCAGAACTTTTTCAGCCAACTTTCACCAAATCACGTTGTTTTTCAGCTCTTTACCACCACCCTTTGGTCAACTTCTGTATTGTTGTCTGATATTGTGTCAATCTCGCCGCTTTTATCGGCAAGATTGACACCTTGCAAGCCAGGTTCACACTGGTGCGGGGATCCGACTTGGATCCCCGCCAATGCTAGGCACTGTGTTTGGTATGAATCTTGAGGGGGAACTCCACGCCAAATTTTAAATAAATTTTAAATGAGGGCATGCGGCCTGGTATGGTTCAGAAGGGGGGGGGGGGCGCTTGCTCGTTCCCACCCCCTTTCCTGACCGGCCGGTCTGCGTGCTCGGATAAGGGTCTGGTATGGATTTTGGGGGTGACCCCCACATCGTTTAAGGGTTCCCCTTAAAATCCGTACCAAACCTAAGGGCCTGGTATGCCCCCAGAGGGGAATTCCCTCTTACGCTCGCCGCAATAGGAAAATGTGTTTTTCCTATTGCAGCCAGCGCCAGATGTACAGTACCCTGTCGCCGAGAACATTCTCGTGGGCAGGTACTATAGTTTGTACAAAAGTCCGACGGCTTTGTGTACACACGATCGGACTTTGCTCCATCGGACTTTTGTTGCCGGAAAGTTTGTCCGTTCGCACAGCCAACAAAAGTCCGATGAAAACTGAAAAAGTTTGTCCGATGGAGCGTACACACGGTTGGATGTTGCTCCAAAACAGCTAATTTGCATGTTTGTTGTCAAAAAGTCCGATCGTGTGTACGGGCCTTTAGAAAGCTCAAAGTTTGTAAGTTTCCTGTCCATTTTCTTTCTCATGTTAATCTGTATCCGTAAAGCCTAACTCCAGCTTTGTTGTCATTTTAAATAGTTATTCTATAAGTCTGATCTAACTGGGTGCTACTTCCTATATGTAGAATAGTACCCAACTGGCTAGGATTAGGGACCTTTTAGCTACTTACACACAAATTACTATAAATGTACAAATGTCATTAAAAACATCATATAAAAATAAACAAATGATGAACCACAAAGGTATATATACAGAGACTATCTCATCTACTGAAAACAACCACAGGTAAGTAGATAAAAACCCAACGTGTTTCAATTCTTCAGAAAATCTTCATCAGGGAGACACGATGGTATATAATTTGTGTGTAAATGCCTAAAAAGTCTCTAATCCTAGTCACTTTATTTAGTTCTCTGGGCCGAGCTGGCCCAAATCAACTATTTAAAGTGATAGCAAAGCTGAGTTAACCCTAGGTCCATCATCCACTTACACAGTTTAAAGAAGTAGTCATTCTGATAATTAGGAGGATCATGCCACCGTTTCTTTTTTGTCAAAGGCCATGCTGCTTCTGCCAGCTTTAAAAGTTTCATTTTTCGCGTCCTTTTAAACGGGCATTCCAATCATGTCCGCCTGTCAGTTTTTCAGGTGGACGTGATTGGAAGCTCCATGCAAGTGTATGGACAGGTGGATGTCAACGAACGTGCGTCCATTTACCTCCACTTACCTCTAAATCAGTCCTTTTCTAGATCTGAACATGACGGATCGGAGGTAGCCAGATGTAATGGACGCAAGCCTGTTTTTATTAGACATGTGCAGAACAAAACAAATTGTTCCGTTTCAATAATCTATTTAAATAATTTTATTTTGTTGAATTTGTTTAATTTGTTTAGTTTTGTTTCATTTGTTTATTTTCTAATGTATTTCAAATTCGGGAAATTTGAATCGGCATTCAAATGCAAATTATTCTATGCAAATTCAAATCACATCCGAATTTATTCTATTCAAGAATTTTAATTTCGGAAGATGGTTATATTCTTTTTTATTCTATTCTATTGTTTTTTTTTCTATTCTAGTGTTCTCTTTTCTATTCTATTAATTTCTATTCTATTCTACTCAAATTCAAATGTATTCCATACAAAATTCGAAATTAGCTCGAAAGATAGTTATATTCCCTCTATTTTATTCTATTCTATTCTTTTCTATTTTTTTCTGATCTATTCTATTCTTTTCTGTTTTATTCTATTCAAATTTCAAATTTTGGAAGACGGTTATATTCTATTTCATTCTACTCTATTCTATTGTTTTGTATGCATATTTGGAAAGGATCCCATAAAGGATAGGCATTTAAAGGATGTAGGGCTGACACTGAGGTGAGCACACAATGTTACATAAAAATTGTTTAATTAATACAAACTGTTAAAATTTGTTAAAAAAGACCTGAAAACCGGTTCTGCAGCACCAGTTAGCCATATTCTCTTTGTCCTTTACACTGGAAACCTATGCCTGGACACTTCTTTGTTCCTCATACGTCAGCCCTTAGGAGGGACCGGAAAGGCTGATGTATGACAAACCGGTTTTCAGGTGATACCATCGTCTCAGTGCATATGGTTACATATACCAAGGCTCTGTTTTATTATAAGAAATGTGAGTATATATATATTGGGTTGTTTTATTTGAATAAATATATAAAAACAATAAAGCACTATTGCAAGCTTCTGTTGTGATATGTGTGTGATATGAGAATGGAGATCACTGGCTAATATCAGGAAGGAGTACTCCATATGCTGATCCAACACCTGTGTTAAAGAGCAGACCATAGGAAGGAGGAATAACAGAAGGAATATCCCAGAGGATTGATCTATATGTAAGCACTTGAAATAAGCCTATAAGGTAAGGGTACATCTGGTGGAGGGCTGCATGAGGCTTCTGTGTGCACACAGGTGGAGCAGTGTGAAGATATGACGTATTCACAAATTATTCTTCAAATAATATATAATAGACTTTCACGTTATGGATTGGAGTGCATAAGGACACTGTGTGGAGTATCAAGCGCATTGCACTTTATGCTAGACATTTTATTGTATTTTTGCACTAAAAGCAGTTTATTATTGCACTTTGTTAGACACAGTGCACTTTATGAGATGCATTTATTCAATCTTTATTATTTTTTTTGGTAGTATTTATTTAGCGCTGCACTAATTGATTTAATTCTATTTATATTGTCACATTATCAGGAAGAGTGGGGAGTGTTGGCAGCTTTATTTGCATTATACATAGTGTCCAGATCTTCCTTGTCTTGCATTGTGCAGCACATGAGCTAGGCTGGCACCTAACTTGAGGCGTTGTGATGGGATCATTATAGGCTACTCACCTGGAGCAGAGATGCAGAGTTCCCCATCACTGGTGTCAGTGGGAGAAATTATGCCTAACTGTTGATATCGGTGGACGGAATGGTGACACATTATTGGTGTCAGTAGGAGGAATAGTGCATTGTATTGCTGGAATGTATAGTGTCCCAAGGGCAAGTAAAATGCCTCATAGGGCCCATGGACTGAAGTTTGGAGGCCAGTGTTCCAGATTGTAAACCCTTTGTTAGGACAGGCAGTCTCAAACTAGTATGCAACTGAAAATGAATTATGCCAGTACAGTACAGACAGGATAATTAATGGTAAACATTAAGGCTCCATTCACATCTGCTCAATCCAGGAACACATGCGGAAGTGCAGAAAAATGTGTGCCATGCTTGCGAGCGCCATTAATTAATGGCACTCCAAATGTGGCTAGGAAATGTGCCAAAACACATGGTAAGAAAATGCGCAAGGCTCACTGCCTGAAAAGGTGTGGAAGCCTTTGTTGGTGTGTTTGTCATTCTGCTGCACGAAAAATGCACCAAAAAAAGTAAAAAATGCGTGTTAGTACAACATGCAGGTGTGAAAGGGGCATAGCTCCTCAGCCCCCTCTGCATAGCGGAGGAAAAATTCAGGTTTGGAGTTTCAGAAAAAAGCAAGTAAAATGTAAGCAGCCTTATTCATTTCATTTTAGGTTATGCCACGTAAATGAGAATCTGTAACAAATATAAAGTAGGTGTTATCCAAATTTGACTGCAAAAGTGGAAATACAAAATTACAAAATACAAAAATGCTAGTTGCCTGGCCATCATCTTAATCCAGTGGCTTTAATACTTTCTGAGTCACTGGCCTTGAGTAAGGCTGGCCATAGACGGAGCAAATTTCTTTCCTGCAACCACCCGATAAGCCATTGTGTTCTCCACCGGCAGACTGGTTGTACCCAAGTTGATTGATTGAATGACTTTGGTGCATTCAGCCTGCCCATACATGGTTTGAATCTCAGCCGGTTCCTGTTGAACTGGCTGAGATTCCAACCATTAATGGGCGGCTTAAGTATGAAGATCTGGAGTTCTGACTTGCTAATATGTTTCAGGTTAGTGACTCAGAAAGGACTGCAACCAGAAGCAGGAAGGCAACCAGCATTTTCAGAAGGAGATCAATAATTTCATCCTCCATATTTCAGAACGTACATCTTCTTCTGAGTATAATGTTGTGCTTGGAAACCTTGTCATGGTAACAGAGAAAAAAAGATTCTATTTATTAGGTTGGGTTACCCATTTTCTCCATCATAATATTAACATAACATCGTGTGACGCCCTGGGGACAAGTCTCATTGATGTAGTTGGTACAGATGTTTCCTTGGAAATTCTCACATTTCTGGCAGACAAGTGCCTCTGTCAAATAAGGAAGAAAGAATATTTAATAATTTCTAGAAATAAAAGAATTGTAAATACGTTACAAATGTTACTCTTTTCTTTTATCTGACCATAAATATTAATATAAAGCACACATAGGAATTATGGAGGGACTTTGGAAGAGAAGGAAGGTCATATTAACTTTTATACACTAATTTTGTACTAATCTACACATCAAGAGAGATAAACATAGAATGAACAGGCAGCATGCAATAAGGTCTATAGCAGTGGTCTCAAACTGGCGGCCCTCCAGCTGTTGCGAAACTACAAGTCCCATCATGCCTCTGCCTGTGGGAGTCATGCTTGTAACTGTCAGCCTTGCAATGCCTCATGGGACTTTTTTTCAACAGTTTTGCAACAGCTGGAGGGCCACCAGTTTATAGAGTTCTTCCTTGCTCCCATGAGGTTACACAGGTCTATGAACTTCTTCCCTTCCCCCATGAGGTTACACAGGTCTATGGACTTCTTTCCTTCCCCCATGAGGTTACACAGGTCTATGGACTTCTTCCCTTCCCCATGAGGTTTCACAGGTCTATAGACTTCTTCCTTGTTCCCATGAGGTTACACAGGTCTATGGAATTCTTCATTTTCCCCATGAGGTTACACAGATCTATGGACTTCTTCCTTGCTCCCATGAAGTTACACGGGTCTATAGACTTCTTCCTTGCCCCATGAGGTTACACAGGTTTATGGACTTCTTTTTTTCCCCATTAGGTTACACAGGTCTATAGACTTCTTCCTTGCCCCTATGAGGTTGTACAAGTCTTTTGACTTATTCTCTTCCCCATGAGGTTACACAGGTCTATAGACTTCTTCCTTGCTCCCATGAGGTTACACAAGTCTATTGACTTCTTCTCTTATCCCATGAGGTTACACAGGTCTATAGACTTCTTCCTTACCCCCATGAGGTTACACAGGTCTATGGACTTCTTCCCTTCCTCCATTAGGTTACACAAGTCTATTGACTTCTTCTCTTCCCCATGAGGTTACACAGGTCTATAGACTTCTTCCTTGCTCCCATGAGGTTACACAAGTCTATTGACTTCTTCTCTTCCCCATGAGGTTACACAGGTCTATAGACTTCTTCCTTGTTCCCATGAGGTTACACAGGTCTATGGACTTCTTCCCTTCCCCATGAGGTTACACAGGTCTATAGACTTCTTCTCTTCCCCATGAGGTTACACAGGTCTTATTGACTTCTTCCTTGTTCCCATGAGGTTACACGAGTCTATAGACTTCACTTCTTCCCTTCCCCATGAGGTTACACAGGTCCATAGACTTCTTCTCTTCCCCATGAGGTTACACAGGTCTTATTGACTTTTTCTTTGCTCCCATGAGGTTACACGAGTCTATAGACTTCACTTCTTCTCTTCCCCATGAGGTTACACAGGTCTATAGACTTCTTCCTTGTTCCCATGAGGTTACACAGGTCTATGGACTTCTTCCCTTTCCCCATGAGGTTACACAGGTCTATGGACTTCTTCCCTTCCCCATTAGGTTACACAGGTCTATAGACTTCTTCTCTTCCCCATGAGGTTACACAGGTCTTATTGACTTCTTCCTAGCTCCCATGAGGTTACACAAGTCTATGACTTCACTTCTTCTCTTCCCCATGAGGTTACACAGGTCTATAGACTTCTTTCTTACCCCCGTGAGGTTACACAGGTCTTTAGGCTTCTTCCTTGCCCCCATGAGGTTACACAGGGTTATGGACTTTCCGCACATCTAATTCGCATAGCAGGAGAATGTGACTGGCTCCCTATGGAGCCGGTTCACATATCTCCGAGGCGGCTGCGGAGCGCACTGCACAAAAACGCTGTGCGTCTTTGGCTCCGTTTCAGGGCCAAATTCAGGCATAGAATCGGCCCTGATTCGTCCCTGAAACGGGGAATAGGGACGCACAGCGCTCCTGTGCGATCCGCAGCCCGTTATAGTGTGAACCCGGGCTAAAGGTGAGAAAAGGTGAGCATATCCTGCTGAAAGTGAAGTTTCCCCAGACAGGAAGTGAGGCTTGATTTCCAACAAAAAACACACAGAAATTTAATTACAGGTATTTATATAGCACCATCACTTTACATACACATTCACATCAGTCTCTTTCCTTAAGGAGCTTACATTCTAAGTGTCTCCCCCTTGTCCTAAAAAGTGGCTACTATGTCAATTTAGTTTTTGGTTGGGCTGTAGCTAGCTCAGACTGATTGTATATTTTTTCACTTGGTTTGTCCCTAAGCTTAAGTTCGCTTGTGATTTCTCACTGTTGCTAGCAGATGTCACTGGTTTTGATGGTCATAGTATGAGATTTCACAAACAAAACTTATGAATAGTTATATTTTCTTCAGCCAATCCAGTAGGTGGTTTATGGTACTGGTGCATGATATAAATACCTGGGTCAGATTATGCGCTTTCTCTATTTTTCTGGGCTTAGACCTAGGGGGGTGCTGCTGGATGGAGCTCTGCTGTTAGGTCCAATAGCCTAATTTGGGGTCTTATGCCGCGTACACATGAGAGGACTTTATGGCAGACTTTGTCCGGCGTACTTTTCGACGGACTTTATGACGGACTTTCCGAATGAACGGACTTGCCTACACACAATCAACCAAAGTCCTGCAGAGACTTGGGGCTATGGGCCCCAGATTCGGGGCTATAACCCCAAAAGCCACCCCCTAGCGACGCCACTGCCTATAGGTAAGCCTATAATAAGGTAGTAATCTCCTAAACTTGCACTGTTTAGGATATATTTACATTACATGCAGCCAGTGACATCATCGCGGCTCTGGCCAATCACAGAGCCGGAGCCCACGAACCTGGAAGCAAGACAGGTGAAAATGGAAGTGGCTACAGCGCTGATATCGCGGCGCTGGAACAGCTTCGTTTTCAGGTAAGATTCACATATTGTGCTAGTATGCGATGCATACTAGCACATTATGACTTTGCAGGACGAAGAAAAAAAAATGTCCAGTGGTATACAACCGCTTTAAACCTCCATTACCCTTGGTAACCACTTACTTTACTCTGGTTACTTACATACACTCCTTTAGAAACTTCAGACCAGGCAAAGGACAAAGCTTCAAAAGCTTTACTAAAAACTCTTAGCATAAAAGAACAAAGTGCACAATCTTTTCCTAATGTCCCTAATCCCTAAAAAATTAGGCTGCCTCAGTGTACCTGCACAGGCAAGAGTTCATGTTGGCAGTATCCAGGGCTGGTATCTTCAGGGCAGACTGCCGTTGCCAGCAATCCCCCCACATGGTGGATGTAACAGCAGGCCGGCTTACTCCCTGAACTGCTCCTCTTTCTCTCTTCTCTGTAAGCAGCTGGAGATTACATGCTGTGGAATGTATGTGTCTTCTTTCACATGCAGCAGACTAAGTGAGTCTGGGCAGAGCCCTCCCCCCTTTTATTATAAGCACAAGGAGAGAGGCAGAACTGAGCAGAAAGTGCAGGAAACCAAGTTAACTGTTTCCCTCCTGGCTGGTCATTAACCGGCTCCCGGCTGGTTGATGAGTATTAGGTCAGTTTCCCCAGATTCAAGATCAAAGCTCAACTCAAAGGAAGCTTACTCTGCCATGCATAGGCCACTACCCCTTCCTACTGTAACTTTTTTATTTCTGTCCCTGTTGTAAATTTCTCTGACTTATTGCTTGGTAAACACATTGCCTCTGGTACAGAAACTAAAAGGAAATCTCTCCAACAGAACCCCAGATACCAGTAGAAAAACAAGGCTAAGGCTCCAACCCTTCTCCACTCTATACAAAACGAAAACAATATGTTTGGCTGGGTATATGTTTTAAGAATTTTTCAATAATGTTGGCCAAAAGGTTTTTTCTATTCTTGCTCCATTTTCCACATTTAACAAAGGTACTTTGAATCTGTCAGTTGTTGGGCTCATATCACCGCAAGAATTGCCCTCAGCTATGAACATCCCAAAATCTCAAGAGGTAAAAGGGGGAGGCTATATGGAGAAAATATAGTCTAAAACCGGCCATACTCTAGGAGAATTTTATTGGAAATTTTTGTTTTATGACTGTTTGGTTGATTTTCTGGTTCAATGCAATTTTTTTATTGAAAATTTATTTAGTTTTTAGTTGGGCTGTAGTTAGCTCAGACTGATTGTATATTTTTTCACCTGGTTTGTCCCTAAGCTTAAGTTGGCTTGTGATTTCTCACTGTTGCTAGCAGATGTCACTGGTTTTGCTGGTCATAGTATGAGATTTCACAAACAAAACTAAATTATGAATAGTTATATTTTCTTCAGCCAATCCAGTAGGTGGTTTATGCTACTGGTGCATGCCGGGGGGGGGGGGTATAAATACTTGGGTCAGATCATGCTCTCTCTCTCTTTTTCTGGGCTTAGACGTAGGGGGGTGCTGCTGGATGGAGCTCTGCTGTTAGGTCCAATAGCCTAATTTGGGGCCTAACATGTTCTAAAGTGCTACTGAAGCTGTCTTGCCTGGTCTGGAGGAAGCTGTGCCAAGGAGGAGACCCAGAAGAGGCTCCATTGCTGAAGAGAGCCAGGAAGAAGGATGGTCTATCAAGGTACCACTCACCATAACAAAAAAGAGAGGGGGTAGGTACCGGCACATGGCATGCGATTTTGTTCATGGCAATTTTTAAGCATAATCATTTACAATTGTTGTTTCTCTTATAGTATATAATACTTCATGCGACACTTCCAAAAAACTAATGAGGAAGCTCTTTTGAGCTAAACATGTAGAGTAAGACGTGGTTGTACATGTCAAACATAATGATACGAGATTCTTGTTAAATGTTTATTGCAATTTTAGAGAATTGCTTAAATAAAATTTATATTTTTCTAAATTGTTTTTTTATTCTATTTTCTGGTACCTTAAAAGTCCCGCCTGCCCCTTCCTTTCCTTTTTTTCTGTCTAAATGGGACGTGGTACCAAATTTTGATCTCCTATCACCCAGCTCTTAAATCTCTACAGCACATGTGCCGAACACAGCTGAATCCGGCCTGCCAGGCCATTTCATGTGGCTATCGCACCTCTCCTGCAACTTCGGCACCCCCCCTCGTCTTCACCCACGCCTTGTCTCACCAGTCGGCAGCAGAGAGGAGGACAGAATTCCTAGACCAGATCTTGTGTTTCAACATGCATCCGCAGAGAGGGTCCTCTCTGCCCCCCCCATGACAGAACTCCCCCCCACAGATCCTGCACCTCTCCATGCAGCTGCAGAACCCCCTCATCTCCTCCCCTAGTTTCAGCATTTAGCAAACTCTGGCAGCTGACTCCAGCCCTCCTCTGGTCCTCCTCCAGACCCTGCAATTTCTGCTACCCAGGTCTGCCCCCTGCTTCTTTCCGGCAGCAGCACCAGATAAGGGGGGTGCACTCTGATGTAAGGAATGGTGGGGGACTTTTGACTTCTGATGGTGGGGGGTCTTGACATCTGATGTAAGGGGGAGTCAGGTGCTCTGTACATCTAGTCTTACAGATACACCCAGCCCTTAAGAGAGCAACCATAAGGCTGATATGGCCAGCAATAGAATCAGGGGTTTGACACCCCTGCTCTAAGGTAACCGAAAAATGGAGGATAAAAACAGGTCAGAAACAAAAACCAAAAAAAAAAACAACAAGAAAATAAAAAATAAAAAAGAAAAAGGGAGGGGGGGGGGGGGGTCATTTGATTTTTCTAATCTTTAGTGGAGTAAAATCAATGTTCATTTTTGACAATTTGAAGGAGTGGGATGAAAACATTTTCTGATTTCTAAAAGTGTATATGGTTTTCATTTGGGTAACTACAATCATTTCAAAATCAAATGTTAAAAGCAAACCAAATTTTTTTTTCATATTTATGAAAGAATATTTCTATCAAGGTGTTTTAATATTTTCTTCTCCTAAGAAAGTATATATATTAATTACATTATTGTTTAAGTTTATAACAGCAGCTAAGAGTGCACAAACATATTGTTTTCCAACTTGAGCGCTAGGATTAGAACCTTTATTCAGCTCTGATAATCTTTTATAGAGATCTGTCAATGTAAGCAGACAGATCGCCTTTCTGTCAGGGGAGGAGAGGCAGATCTGTTGTTCCTAATGATTAGGAACAGCGATCGGTCTCCTCCTCCAGGCAGTCCCATCCCCCACAGTTAGAACACACTCGAGGGAACTTATTTAACCCCTTGATCTCCCCCTAGTGTTAACCCCATCCCTGACAGTGACATATTACAGTAATCAGTGGATATTTTTAGCTCTGATCACTGTATAAATGTCACTGGTCCCAAAAAAGTGTCAAAAGTGTCAGATCTGTGCGCCGCAATGCCGTAGTCCCACTAAAAATTGCTGATCACCGCCATTACTAGTAAAAAAAAATTAATAATAAAAATGCCATAAATTTATCCCCTATTTTGTAGATACTATAACTTTTGCGCAAACCAATCAATATACGCTTATTGCGATTTTTTTTACCAAAATTGTGTAGAAGAATACATATCAGCCTAAACTGGTCCTTAAGTGGTTAAGCAATATGCTCTAGAATCATCTTGTATACATCCTGTTCATTCTGCTGTTGGTTCGCCTTGGGAATGCTTAACAAAAATAATATGCTGCTGTGTGGAAGAGCTAATAAAAAGATTTTTCTCCTTTAGCCCTGGTTCACACCAGTGTGGCTTTGAACAAAAATAGCGCAAGAACCTTTTTCAAAGGTTGAGTCGCACCGATTTGAATGCTTCCATTGTCGCTAATGGGGTGCGACTTGTCTTGATGTGACTTTAAACTCTCAAGTTGCATGACAAGTCGCACTGGTGTGCTCCTATACACTTAAGAGTTACAAAGTAAATCATCTGTCCAGGGCACGACACATCCTTTAACCACATGCCGACCAGCGCACAACAATATACGCCGGCACAATGGCACGGCTGGGCAAATGGGCGTACAGGTACATCCCCTTTAAGAAGCGGCATTGTGGGCACGTGCCCGCCTTGTTCTCCGTGACCGCGGGTCCCACGGACTCGATATCTGCCGGGTGCCCGCGATCGTGTCACGGAGCAGAAGAACGGGAGATGCCTTTGTAAATAAGACATTTCCCCGTTCTGCCTAGTGACATGACAGAGATCACCGCTCCCTGTCATCGGGAGCAGTGATCTCTGTCATGTGAGGAGTAGCCCATCCCCCCTACAGTTAGAATCACTGCCTAGGACACACTTAACCTAGTGTTTAACCCCTTCCCTGCCAGTGTCATTTACACAGTAATCAATGCATTTTTATAGCACTGATCGCTGTATAAATGACAATGGTCCCAAAGATAGTGTCAAAAGTGTCCGATGTGTCCACCATAATGTTGCAGTCCCGATAAAAATCGCAGATCACCGCCATTACTAATAAAAAATAAATAATAATAAAAATGCCATAAAACTATCCCCTATTTTGTAGACGCTATAACTTTTGTGTAAACCAATCAATATACGCCTATTGCGATTTTTTTTACCAAAAATATGTAAATGAATACGTATCGGCCTAAACTGAGGAAAAAAATATTTTTTTTATATATTTTTGGGGGATATTTATTAAAGCAAAAAGTAAAAAAATATTGCTTTTTTTTCAAAATTGTCAGCCTTTTTTTGTTTATAGCGCAAAAAATAAAAACCGCAGAGGTGATCAAATACCACCAAAAGAAAGCTCTATTTGTGGGAAAAAAAGGATGTCAATTTTGTTTGGGAGCCACGTCGCACAACCACGCAATTGTCAGTTAAAGCGACGCAGTGCCGAATCACAAAAAGTGCTCTGGTCAGGAAGGGGGTAAAATCTTCCGGGGTTAAATAACCAGCTATGGGAAACCAAGTATAAAATGATAAAGCTATAACTGAATTCTTACCTGTAGCAACAGAGATCCAGAGGACCAATATCAGGATCGGCAGAGTCTTCATGATCAATGTGATCGGAGAACACTGACCCGTCCACGAATGTTTATTCAGACTCAATAAAACTCTTATTTATGACTCTCACTTAGGGAAGTGCCTTGAAGTCACAAACACTTGAGATGCAGAAATGCAGTAATGAGTAGGTATGAAAGTGCAATTATTATATGATTACCAGGTTCTCACAATCATCTAATGATACAGCAAACATTATGTTAATTGTCTTTTAAAAATAGTCACTCTATTTGTTTCAGTGACAAGATAATAAATAATATGATAATCAGATATGAAAGTGAACCTGTACTTTTCCCATGCAAGGCATAATAAAGAGACGACCCTCTGGTACAACCCTAATCTAATCCCATGCACTGTAGTACCCAGAATGAGGGAGAGGGGGCAATCAGGACTGGTTTGCTGAAATATACTTATAGGGAAAGAGAGCAAAATTATGACCTTGTCAGTTTTCCGCTACTCCTCTGTCCAGCCACTGGGTAGTGGAAGATTGGTGGTGACCAAGCTGTATTCTTTAACTCCCTCAGAAAAAAAAGTGAGGTCACCAAGCTGCTGTCTGGCAATGGTGCCAAGAGTTGGGGAGCAAAATTGTAAAATTTAGGCAGGTTAAAAGGTCCATGTCTTTGTGCTTTAATTTAATTCCTTTTCTGGAGCTCAGTTCAAGTACACTATATTGTCAAAAGTATTGGGACGCCTGCCTTTACACACACATAATCTTTAATGTCATCCCAGACTTATGCCCTGTACACACGATCGCACATTCCGACAACAAAATCCATCAGATTTTTTCCGACGGATGTTGGCTCAAACTTGTCTTGCATACACACGGTCACACAAAGTTGGTCAGTAATTCCGAACGTGGTTACGTACAACACGTACGACGAGCTGAGAAAAATGAAGTTCTATAGCCAACGCTGCTCTTCTGCTTGATTCTAAGCATGTGTGGCACTTCGGAATTGTCTACACACGATCGGAATTTACGCAAACGGATTTTGTTGTCGGAAAATTTTAGAGCCTGCTCTCCAACTTTGTGTGTCAGAAATTCCGATGGAAAAAGTCTGATGGAGCCCACACACGGTCGGAATTTCCGACAACATGCTCCGATCGCACATTTTCCGTCGGAAAGTCCGACCGTGTGTACAGGGCATTAGTCCATAGGGTTCAATATTGAGTTGACCCACCCTTGTGTTTGAGGTGGAGGAACTTGACTGGCCAGAGTCTTGACCTCAACATAGTAGAACACCTTTGGGATGAACTAGAGCGGAGACTGCGAGCCAGGCCTTCTCATCCAACATCAGTGCCTGACCTCACAAATGTGCTTCTGGAAGAATGGTCAAACATTACCATAGACACACTCCTAAACCTTGTGGATAGTCTTCCCAGAAGTGCTGAAGCTGTTATAGCTGCAAAGGGTGGGCCAACTCAATATTGAACTCTATGGACTAAGACTGGGATGCCATTAAAGTTCATGTGTGTGTAAAGGCAGGCGTCCCAATACTTTTGACAATATAGTGTATATATAGTGGGGACGGAAAGTATTCAGACCCCCTTACATTTTTCACTCTTTGTTATATTGCAGCCATTTGCTAAAATAATTTAAGTTCTTTTTTTTCCTCATTAATGTACACACAGCACCCCATATTGACAGAAAAACACAGAATCGCTGACATTTTTGCAGATTTATTAAAAAAGAAAAACTGAAATATCACATGGTCCTAAGTATTCAGACCCTTTACTCAGTATTTAGTAGAAGCCCCTTTTGATCTAATACAGCCATGAGTCTTCTTGGGAAAGATGCAACAAGTTTTTCACACCTGGATTTGGGGATCCTCTGCCATTCCTCCTTGCAGATCCTCTACAGTTCTGTCAGGTTGGATGGTAAACGTTGGTGGACAGACATTTTTAGGTCTCTCCAGAGATGCTCAATTGGGTTTAAGTCAGGGCTCTGGCTGGGCCATTCAAGAACAGTCACGGAGTTGTTGTGAAGCCACTCCTTCATTATTTTAGCTGTGTGCTTAGGGTCATTGTCTTGTTGGAAGGTAAACCTTCGGCCCAGTCTGAGGTCCTGAGAACTCTGGAGAAGGTTTTCGTCCAGGATATCCCTGTACTTGGCCGCATTCATCTTTCCCTCGATTGCAACCAGTCGTCCTGTCCCTGCAGCTGAAAAACACCCCCACAGCATGATGCTGCCACCACCATGCTTCACTGTTGAGACTGTATTGGACAGGTGATGAGCAGTGCCTGGTTTTCTCCACACATACCGCTTAGAATTAAGGCCAAAAAGTTCTATCTTGGTCTCATCAGACCAGAGAATCTTATTTCTCACCATCTTGGAGTCCTTCAGGTGTTTTTTTAGCAAACTCCATGTGGGCTTTCATGTGTCTTGCACTGAGGAGAGGCTTCTCTTCCATAAAGCCCCGACTGGTGGAGAGCTGCAGGGATGGTTGACTTTCTACAACTTTCTCCCATCTCCTGACTGCATTTCTGGAGCTCAGCCACAGTGATCTTTGGGTTCTTCTTTACCTCTCTCACCAAGGCTCTTCTCCCCCGATAGCTCAGTTTGGCCGGACGGCCAGCTCTAGGAAGGGTTCTGGTCGTCCCAAAAGTCTTCCATTTAAGGATTATGGAGGCCACTGTGCTCTTAGGAACCTTAAGTGCAGCAGAAATTTTTTTGTAACCTTGGCCAGATCTGTGTCTTGCCACAATTCTGTCTCTGAGCTCTTCAGGCAGTTCCTTTGACCTCATGGTTCTCATTTGCTCTGACATGCACTGTGAGCTGTAAGGTCTTATATAGACAGGTGTGTGGCTTTCCTAATCAAGTCCAATCAGTATAATCAAACACAGCTGGACTCAAATGAAGGTGTAGAACCATCTCAAGGATGATCAGAAGAAATGGACAGCACCTGAGTTAAATATATGAGTGTCACAGCAAAGGGTCTGAATACTTAGGACCATGTGATATTTCAGTTTTTCTTTTTTAATAAATCTGCAAAAATGTCAACAATTCTGTGTTTTTCTGTCAATATGGGGTGCTGTGTGTACATTAATGAGGAAAAAAATTAACTTAAATGATTTTAGCAAATGGCTGCAATATAACAAAGAGTGAAAAATTTAAAGGGGGTCTGAATACTTTCCGTCCCCACTGTACAAGCCTGATAGAAAGAAATGATGCACAGAACTGGTTTGACTCCACAGCCGTCTCTTGGAAGCTGGGAGGTGGTGCAATATAGAATAATTGGCAAGAGCCCACAGTGCTGCACAAAAGAAGTCTGAAAATCCTGCCAAATGGTTGCAAGTATTTTTTGGGAAAACTGATATTACATTCAAAATCACTTATATAGGCTGCCTAATGTTAACTCAAAATTAACTTTTGCTTAGTTTATTAAAGTAACAGGCTCTCATCAAACCGGCAGCAGAAAAATACTGTATTTGGTACATCTGGATGTGGGAAGCATTTGACTTAAAGTGTCATTAAACCCACATCATAAAAACGATCAATAAACGGTGTATTACATGCTGTTCATACTCACTCAGTCACTATGAGATTCGTTTTCTGTATTCTGCAAAAAACCTGCTTGATCCTGCTACTTTCCATCTCCCCCTTCTGTCCAGGTCCCCTATTCAGCTAGGGATTTTGCAGCTGTGGTGGCAACTCTGCACATGCTCAGTTTTCAGTGAGTTTCTATCCGGTACATTCCCTCCCTATCACACTTGAGTAGCCCATGTGACTATACAGTGGTGAATGACAACCCACTCCCTCCTCCTCCTCCGTGCTTACTAACCAGCTAAAACAATGGAGGCGGTATATTACATGTAGTATGATGGAGGCTTCACCTCCCTGTTATTCTAAGACACAGGCTGGAGAGGTGTGACTAGAGATGTAAAATTTCCGGAAATTCTAAAAGCTCGGAAAAAAACCTGTTTTTTGGGGGAAAAAAACAGAAATTTTCGGAAAAATTGAAAAAAATGCTACATTAGCACTTTTTTGTCTTTTTAAGATTGAAAGTCATTCTATTACGAGAACGTTGAGAAAAACTATGTGCATTGTCATCATTGTTGTCCCCTTCACTTCGATCCATGAAAGATTTTTTAATATCTACAGGATACTTGTTACATATAAGAATGTGTTTTGTCATCCTGGTAGCATTTGTAAATGCATATTTCATCTGACAATATTTGCAAATCACATTTTTCTTTTCAGAAGAACTTGTAATGTGAAAATGCCTCCATATGTAGCTAAATGATTCAGTTTTCTGGATTCAGAATCAGATAAATGTAAACTCTTACCTTTTTTAATTAAGTATATACTTTCAGGTCCTTTTTGTTGCTCTGTATTTCCTTCCAATGCTTTTGAGGCCTAGTAAAGAGGACAGAACAAACCAAACACACCCACTAACATGCAAAAGCAAAACTGAAACCTTTTTCTTCTTACAATAGCAGCACAGCGCCTCCTAAAGGAAGAAATGCATACTGTTCTTGCATTGGAGGGTTCAGATTGTTACCTAGGACTTGCTTGTCCTCAGTGCACAGAAATTAGAATAATCTGATATTATACATTTTTTTTAGAAATGATTTGGAAAATATTTGAACACCCTGGCTTAAAATATTTTATTCATCATGTTAAAATAAAATATTCCACAAATTTTTTTTTTCTTTTTTCAATTTTTGGGAAAAAAACAAAAAAGCCTTTTTTCTGGGCCTTCACATCTCTAGGCCTGTGACGGAAGAACTCCGCCCACACCGTGTTATTTCCACAAAATAATAAGGATTTGATTCCAAATATATGTTTGTAAGATGTTGTAAAATCTGTTGCTTTGCCCTGCATGGGCAACACATTGGTTTCACATTAAGGGCTTGTTCACACATGCAGTGCCTTCTGATAAGCGATCCGTGTTAGGTCACTCTTCAGAGGGCATTTGACAGGTGGTGAGGTGGTGCTATGTTACCTCCCTGCCACCTGATTTAACCCTGCAAATGACTCACTACCATGTGGGTGGCATGTATGCAGGGCCCCAAGGAATTACTTTGGCTGTGTTTGGTGGTGGTAACATTTAATTTATGTTGTGGCCACTAATCACAGCATAGTGGCCACAGCATGTTTTCTCTACCCTGAGCAGCTGCATGCCTAGGTTCGGGTAGGTGGTAAAACCATGGCTCAATGCCAAGTATTACTGCCCCCTGACTGCATGTGTGAACAAAGCCTTTAGAGATGTGTTCCCAGATGTAGTAGTCTACTGGTTCAATTTTCTTGATGGTTTAAGTAATAGTCTACTGGTAGTAAGAAGCTACTACCTTACTACCTTACTACCTACTTTAGTAGTTCAGTTTTCTTGATGGTTTAAGCAAGGATCAGCTAATTAAAACAAATTTACTTCTTACTCACAACACATAACTCCAATCTACTTTTTCCCATGACTTCTTGTGAATAATTGCCTCTGTTTCACAATGCTGCAAGTTAATTAGGCTTCCTGGTGATGTGAGTGTACACATCACATTGTGGAAAGGTTTAACACCATCCTGACATGCTACATAACCATATAGTTACACAGGTAAGGTTCAACAATACTTGCATTGTGTGTCAACAACTCAAATTTATATTGTATATATATATATATATATATATATATATACACAGTATCTCACAAAAGTGAGTACACCCCTTACATTTTTGTAAATATTTTATTCTATCTTTTCATGTGACAACACTGAAGAAATGACACTTGGCTACAATGTAAAGTAGTGAGTGTACAGCTTGTATAACAGTGTAAATTTGCTGTCCCCTCAAAATAACTCAACACACAGCCATTAATGTCTAAACCGCTGGCAACAAAAGTGAGTACACCCCTAAGTGAAAATGTCCAAGTTGGTTCCAAAGTGTCAATATTTTGTGTGGCCACCATTATTTTCCAGCACTACCTTAACCCTCTTGGGCATGGAGTTCACCAGAGCTTCACAGGTTGCCACTGGAGTCCTCATCACCCACAGGCTTACAATGGGGCATTTGTTGTCAGTGCTCCCTCTTCTCCCTTGAAGCCACTGCTGGGAGCCGATCATGTGACTGGACAGGAGCCCCCTGAGAATAGGTAAGTATACAGATCTTTCTTATATCTTTCTATACGGTAGATAGTATAGGTCAGGAGTCTCCAAACTTTCTAAACAAAGGGCCAGTTTACTGTCCTTCAGACTTCAGGAGGGACGCACTGTGGCAAGTGGGAGTAGAAAAGGTCCCAACGACAGTGGGGAAAAATAATTCCCCATTGTTAGTTTCAGAGAGTAATTGCATCCCCTTATTGGTTCAAGTGGGAGGAATTGTTTCCCATCCATGATATCATTGTGCCCCATTGTTGGTGTCATTGGGAGGAAATGTTCCCCCTTCATTGGTGTCAGTGAGGGGAATTATGCCCCATCGTTGGTGCCATTGGGAGGAAATGTAACCCCTTCATTGGTGTCAGCAGGGGGAATTATGCCCCATTGTTGTTATCAGTGAATTAAATGTGTCCCAAGGGCCAGATAAAACCAAGTAAAGGGCCATATCTGGCCCCCGGGCCACACTTTGGAGACCACTGGTATAGGTGATAGAAGGGGAGTGGGAACAGTTTTAAGATTAGATAGTTTTAGCCTGTAATTCTACTTTAGGCTAATAAAGTTGATTCTACCATTCTCATGAATCTCCTTCATCATCACCAACAACATTACCACAAGGCCACTTACACACCCCAATGCACCATACTTCAAATTCTTCACAAGCCTTACCCAAGCGCTTGGACTGATGTACTCTCATATTAATCTCTGGACACCTGCAGCCATACCACAGCCCCTCTGGACCAACTTTTTACTAACCTGCACCCATATATGTAACCTTACCGCCACGTACCCCTTATTTAAACTCATACGTAACCTTATCCCTACAAACACAGTTTTTTTTAAACATGCACACTCTTAAACTTTTATTGTTTCCCTTGTATAGATAATAGAACAGTATCACACTCCTATAATTCTACAATCAGAAACAAGTAGAGGTAAGGTAATTTTATTTTAATCAGAATTCCTCTAGTATTTAGCCTTTAGTGCTTATTTTTTAGTACATTGCAACTTGGAGCTTTTATCAAGATAAGGTATATCAAATCCACCATGGGTCTCAATGTAATCGCAGACTTCTTTGTTGATACATCCCTTGAATGTCCAATCAGAAAATCCACCTGCAACTAAGATTATAGGTATTATTATTAGTGATGATCTATTTGAACCCAAATGGGTGTTTAGCAGAGCTGAACTTGCAACTGCAGTGAGAAGTACTTCTGCTAATAAATATGACAGCTTCCAGTTCAGAATGACCATCAGCGTCTTAACAACCAGTAAGCCATCTATACCTGGCCCATTCAGTTATCAGCCTGAAATTCACAAATAATGGTAAAAAAAAGAGCAGAAATAGTGTAAACCCCCCCCTTTCCCCTTCAAAATGTACCCCAGATCATTCAGATCATGTATAGATTTTCCAGGGGCAAAAAGAGCCAAATTCAATACTAGACCCTTCAAGTCTTTTTTGGGGGACTCTATGCTTTTTTTTTCAGTTTTTTTTTTTGTGGGGGGCCACCCAAAATCCATACAACTATTACCAGAGCCTGCAAATTGGGCAGAAAAAAAAAAGGATGAACGTGTTGCCTCCTCCTGAATTTATCAGGCCAGATGCCCTCAACATACGGTCATCAAGAAAAAGAAGCAGCCGGCAACTCCATAACATCAAGCGTATTTATTGTAAAGCCTTCACAGTACAGTCAACAGCAGACTAGTTTCGGCGATAAGCCTTGTTCACAGCACACATATATGTTGAAAATGCTTGAACAACTGAAGATAAGTTCAACGACCACCCAGTGACTAAATCACAAAAGAGTGTACCATCACCTTGTGAAAAACAATAATATGATACTGCGATGTATAGTTGCAAGCCTCTTAGCAACGCGTGGTGACGTCAGCACGTACCTCCTCAGACGCGTTTCATCTTAACTAACATTATCAATGGGGGATACTAAACGCGTGTGAGGAGGTACGTGCTGACATCACCACGCCGTCTCGTTGAGGAGAACGGGAGCTTTTGTATTGTAGCCGGCCGGCTTCGTATTTATATGCAAGATTTTAACGGTTGTTTGTAAGTGCATGCTTTTTTTTATTATATTAAACTAAGTTTTGATATTACGCTATGGTGTATTGTATCCTCTCTTTGGGTTAATACGAACCGATACCCACAAGTTATACGGATTACTTGGTTCTCTGCTGGGAGTTTTCTTTCCATCAATCAAGCTGCATGTCTGTTTCCAGCCGAGGATTTATTTTCTTAAAGGGACATCTGCTTTTTTGGTTTGGCATCTGGTAAGGAGGCCCTCTGTGTGGTGGCGGTACGCTCAATTGTGATTCATCCACTGGGTGGTTTTCTGTCCGTGCATTTTTTGTTTTTCACACTGTAAGTGCAACTTCATATATTGTACATTTATTCATTATTTTTGACAATATTACGCTATGGTGCACTTTTTTCTCTTTTTTGGTTGATATGAAATTATGATTTGTGGAATCAACACCAACCTATGCTAAGAGGCTTGCAGCTATACATCGCAGTATCGTATTATTGTGTCTTCTTGCAAAATTAAAAGCCCGGGCTGGGTTAAAGCCACTTGCTTAATCGGCTTACGATCTGGTAAGCATGTTTTTCACAAGGTGATGGTACACTCTTTTGAGATTTAGTCACTGGGTGGTCCTTGAACTTATCTTCAGTTGTTCAAGCATTTGGATTAACATAGATCATAATAATCTTTTGGACTGTAATTAGCGCAATTTTCTCTTTTTCATTTTTATTTGTGCTTATCTCACATTAATTGCCGCTTTGGGACTGGTTCATCCAATTAGTTTATTTGATTAGCGCAGTTTATTTACCCTTTATATATGTTGAAAAGCATGAAAATTTATACATAAAAGACTATAACATGACTACTGCTCCTCTCCAATCAACAATGTGTTCACTGAAATCAGGTGATTGGTTACAAATTGTCAACAGATGTAAAGGTGACAAGTGAGAAGAAAAGAGTCTAGCTATAATACAACCCATGAGATACAAAACATGCAAAGACTATCTTGACATGTGAGAAAATACATATATTCAGGGGAGTAACTAGAAATAGCAGGGCCCCATAGCAAAATGTTGTATGGGGCCCCCCTGCAAACAGCCCCCCCCCCCCCACAGCTGCCCTAGTGTCAATGCAGCGTGACCTGTGCCACATATAGCGTGACCTGTGCCCAATGCAGCATGACCTGTGCACAATGCAGCATGACCTGTGCCCCATACAGCATGACCTGTGCCCAATGCAGCGTGACCTGTGCCCCATACAGCATGACCTGTGCCCAATGCAGCGTGACCTGTGCCCCATACAATGTGACCCGTGCCTCATACAGCGTGACCTGTGCCCCATACAGCGTGACCTTGCCCCATACAGCGTGACCTGTGCCCAATGCAGCGTGACCTGTGCCCAATGCAGCGTGACCTGTGCCCCATACAGCATGACCTGTGCCCCATACAGCATGACCTGTGCCCCATACAATGTGACCTGTGCCCCATACAATGTGACCTGTGCCCCATACAACGTGACCTGTGCCCAATGCAGCGTGACCTGTGCCCCATACAGCGTGAAAGAAGTGCACGGTGGATGTCCCCCCCACGTGAGGATAGGTTAACTCTTTCCAAGCCTGAGTACGAGAAGGGTGCCATATTGCTGTTAGGTTCATACCTATAGTGCTTAGACACATTAGATAGGCCTTTGTCAGTACTGTAAGATGCACTATGAAAATGTTTGCTGATTCGAGTTCAGTGGTCTCATGGTGCAACCCACATATTGTTTGTTACATTTATCGCATTCCACAGCATATACACAATTGCTAGTGCCACAGTTGATATATTCACGAATCGTGAATTCTCATCCTGTTGCACATGAAATTACTGTCTTGTGTTGTCTGGAGTGTCTACTACAGAAACAGTATGTGTTATTCCCACAAATGTAAGAGCCCACAGTGTTCAACCAAGTTTTTTTTGTATTGCTGTGACTCAAACAAACTTGGGGACAAAAGGTCTCCTGGCGTTTTAGCATGGCGGCTTGAAAACCTACAGCCTGACTTAAGTATTGGTGCCAAATCTCCATCCATGGAAAGTATTGGTAAATATTTATCTATAATGTTTTTTAATTTATTACATTCCAAGGAGCAGGGCCGATCCTAGGGTCACCGGCGCCTGGGTGCAGAAATATTTTTGGCGCCCCCACATGGGCGTGGTCATCTTACCAACTCCTCCCCTTTACAAATGTTTCTATGGCAACGACTCAAACACAGAGATGCTCCCCTAAGAAGTCTTTGTTACCCTGGGATCCTCCTGTGATCTTTTAATAAAGAAAATACAGGAAGAGAGTACACTAATGAGACCTGGAGGGGGGTCTCTCTGATGCACACAGAGAGGGCTTCTGTTAGAGAGTCTGTTAGAAAGAGCCCCCAGACATAGTACAGGAGATGGTCAGAGACTGCAGACATAGTACAGGAGATGATCAGAGACTGCAGATATAATACAGGAGATGGTCAGAGACTCCAGACATAGTACAGGAGATGATCAGAGACTGCAGATATAATACAGGAGATGGTCAGAGACTGCAGACAGGATACAAGAGATGATCAGAGACTGCAGACATGGTACAGGAGATGGTCAGAGACTGCAGACATAATACAGGAGATGATCAGAGACTGGGGACATAGTACAGGAGATGATCAGAGACTGCAGACATAGTACAGGAGATGATCAGAGACTGCAGACATACTACAGGAGATGATCAGAGACTGCAGACATAGTACAGGAGATGGTCAGAGACTGCAGACAGGATATAAGAGATGATCAGAGACTGCAGACATAGTACAGGAGATGATCAGAGACTGCAGACATAGTACAGAAGATGATCAGAGACTGCAGACAGGATATAAGAGATGGTCAGAGACTGCAGACATAGTACAGGAGATGATCAGAGACTGCAGACATAGTACAGGAGATGATCAGAGACTGCAGACATACTACAGGAGATGATCAGAGACTGCAGACATAGTACAGGAGATGGTCAGAGACTGCAGACAGGATATAAGAGATGATCAGAGACTGCAGACATAGTACAGGAGATGATCAGAGACTGCAGACATAGTACAGAAGATGATCAGAGACTGCAGACAGGATATAAGAGATGGTCAGAGACTGCAGACATAGTACAGGAGATGATCAGAGACTGCAGACATAGTACAGGAGATGATCAGAGACTGCAGACATAGTACAGGAGATGATCAGAGACTGCAGACAGGATATAAGAGATGAGCAAAGACTTCAGACATAGTACAGGAGATGATCAGAGACTGCAGACATAATACAGGAGATGATCAGAGACTGCAGACATAGTACAGGAGATGATCAGAGACTGCAGACATAGTACAGGAGATGATCAGAGACTGCAGACATAGTACAGGAGATGATCAGAGACTGCAGACATAATACAGGAGATGATCAGAGACTGCAGACATAGTACAGGAGATGATCGGAGACTGCAGACATACTACAGGAGATGATCAAAGACTGCAGACATACTACAGGAGATGATCAGAGACTGCAGACATAATACAGGAGATGATCAGAGACTGCAGACATAGTACAGGAGATGATCAGAGACTGCAGACATAGTACATGAGATGATCAGAGACTGCAGACATAGTATAGGAGATGATCAGAGACTGCAGACATAGTACAGGAGATGATCAGAGACTGCAGACATAGTACATGAGATGATCAGAGACTGCAGACATAGTACAGGAGATGATCAGAGACTGCAGACATAATACAGGAGATGATTAGAGACTGCAGACATAGTACAGGAGATGATCAGAGACTGCAGACATAATACAGGAGATGATCAGAGACTGCAGACATAATACAGGAGATGATCAGAGACTGCAGACATAGTACAGGAGATGATCAGAGACTGCAGACATAGTACAGGAGATGATCAGAGACTGCAGACATATTACAGGAGATGGTCAGAGACTGCAGACATAGTACAGTAGATGATCAAAGACTGCAGACATAGTACAGGAGATGATCAGAGACTGCAGACATAGTACAGGAGATGGTCAGAGACTGCAGACAGAATATAAGAGATGATCAGAGACTGCAGACATAGTACAGGAGATGATCAGAGACTGCAGACATAGTACAGGAGATGATCAGAGACTGTAGACATAGTACAGGAGATGGTCAGAGACTGCAGACAGGATATAAGAGATGATCAGAGACTGCAGACATAGTACAGGAGATGATCAGAGACTGTAGACATAGTACAGGAGATGGTCAGAGACTGCAGACATAGTACAGGAGATGAT
Source organism: Aquarana catesbeiana (assembly GCF_042186555.1). NCBI lineage: Eukaryota > Metazoa > Chordata > Amphibia > Anura > Ranidae > Aquarana > Aquarana catesbeiana. The sequence goes on along the minus strand of NC_133333.1, from coordinate 33,088,494 downwards.
CAGAGACTGCAGACATACTACAGGAGATGATCAGAGACTGCAGACATACTACAGGAGATGATCAGAGACTGCAGACAGGATATAAGAGATGATCAGAGACTGCAGACACAGTACAGGAGATGATCAGAGACTGCAGACATAGTACAGGAGATGATCAGAGACTGCAAACATAATACAGGAGATGATCAGAGACTGCAGACATAATACAGGTGATGGTCAGAGACTGCAGACATAATACAGGAGATGATCAGAGACTGCAGACATATTACAGGAGATGGTCAGAGACTGCAGACATAGTACAGGAGATGATCAGAGACTGCAGACATAGTACAGGAGATGATCAGAGACTGCAGACATAGTACAGGAGATGATCAGAGACTGCAGACATAATACAGGTGATGGTCAGAGACTGCAGACATAGTACAGGAGATGGTCAGAGACTGCATTTCCTATGGACGTTAGTAAATAATGGCCAATGGACCCTCTCACCTGACCCAGCGATACAGCAACGGTTCCTCTGATCAGGAGTCAGCTCACTCTGAATTGCCCATGGTGACTCCGCTGGATAGCACCCAGATCTGTATTCTGACAATGACTCCATTCCTTTCTCCACCAGGGATGGTGCTAGGCTGTGTGGCTTTCCCTCTGGTGGTGCAGGGCAGCGGTGTTCTCTCTCTGATGGGGTTCCCTCAGCAATGTCCTCTCCCTCTGGAGTCCTGGGTGTACTTCCCTGAAAGCTTTCCCGGACTCCTGGCTCTCTCTCTCCCATTCAGCTGAGCATGCTGTGTGAGCTCCAGTTTCCGTGTTACAGTGGGGCTGCCAGTCCTCAGGACTACATGTCCCACAATCCTCTTCTCTGCTCCTTTTTCTATTCTGTTTCTTCCCTGGGCATATGAAGGCGGGGGAAGATACATAGTGGGCAGCTGTGCTGGCAAGCGCTGCTCACTAGTACAGCAGCGTGCGCGAGAGGGAGAGGGAGGGGGGGAGAGGGAGGGGGGAGAGGGGGGAAAGAAGAGCCCGCAGCTGCATTGGCATCACTAGGGTTGGGGTCACTCCCCCTTCCACCAACTATAGTCGCCCCTCAGTACAGACCCCCCTCCACTAAGTATAGACCCCCTCCATCAGTGAAGAACCCGCACTAAGTATAAACCCCTCCCTCAGTACAGACCTTCCTCAGTACAGACCCCCCCCCAGGAAACCCCCCCTCCATTAGTACAGACCCCCCCAGGACAGACCCCCCTGCATTAGTACAGGCCCCCCCAGGACAGACCCCCCTCCATTAGTACAGACCCCCCGGGACAGACCCCCACCTCCATTAGTACAGACCCCCCTCCATTAGTACAGACCCCCCAGGACAGACCCCTCCTTCATTAGTACAGACCCCCCTCTATTAGTACAGACCCCCCATTAGTACAGACCCCCCCTCAATTAGTACAGACCCCCCAGGACAGACCCCCCTCCATTAGTACAGACCCCCCATTAGTACAGACCCCCCAAGACAGACCCCCCTCAATTAGTATAGACCCCCCAGGACAGACCCCCCTCCATTAGTACAGACCCCCCAGGACAGACCCCGCCTCCATTACTACAGACCCCCCAGGACAGACCCCCCTCCATTAGTATAGACCCCCCCAGGACAGACCCCCCTCCATTAGTACAGACCCCCCAGGACAGACCCCCCTCCATTAGTATAGACCCCCCCCAGGACAGACACCCCTCTATTAGTACAGACCCCCCCTCCATTAGTACAGACCCCCCAGGACAGACCCCCCTCCATTACTACAGACCCCCCAGGACAGACCCCCTCTCCATTACTACAGACCCCCCAGGACAGACCCCCTCTCCATTACTACAGACCCCCCAGGACAGACCCTCCCTCCATTACTACAGACCCCCCAGGACAGACCCTCCCTCCATTACTACAGACCCCCCAGGACAGACCCCCCCTCCATTACTACAGACCCCCCAGGACAGACCCTCCCTCCATTACTACAGACCCCCCAGGACAGACCCTCCCTCCATTAGTACAGACCCCCCTCTATTAGTAATGACCCCCCAGGGCAGACCCCCCTTCTCCATTAGTACAGACCCCCCCCCCCTCCATTAGGGTACAGTACATAAAAACACCTGGGCGGCAGCTGGAGAGGAGAGGACAGTGTGCAGCCGCGCCGCCCGGGTGGAGAAGAGAAGTGTACACAGCAGGCAGCAGGAGTGAGAGACACAGAGAGGAGGAGAATGTGTCAGCACGGACCGCTCCTCCCCCCCTCCCCCCGCGCGCGACATCACTCACGGCTGGTCTCTCTCCACACAGAGACCAGCCGCTCTGCCTCCCTTCTCATCTCCGGCTTGAGCAGTTAATACAGCGGCGCCTTTCTTCTTAGAACACCGGCAGAGAGGCGCCGCTGGACACAAACAAGAGGAGGAGGAGGAGGGAGGGGAGCACTCTGGCGCTTCAGCGCCCCCACCTCTCTAGCGCTCGGGTGCACTGCACCCCGTGCACCCCGTCTAGGACCGGCCCTGCCAAGGAGAAGGCAGTTACAAAAGTAACTGAACCTTGTTTTCCTGTCATTAGAATTCTTACTATTACCATTAGCTCTTCTTGCGACCAGCATTATCGGAGAGGGTAATTCTATTTTTCTCCATGGCAAGACGGGCTGCTCTATCTATATTCCTTTTGTCGTAATCTCGTGAATGAAGTTGTGAGGCTATAATGTTGCACTCATTGTTAAAACCTTCCTCAGTAGAGCAGTTACGTCTGGCCCTGGTGAACTCCCCTATCGGAATGGATTGTTTGGTGTGTGGCAACTAGTAGCCAGGCATTGCCTGCACATGCCTTACGATAGGTACAAGTTGTAACCAAGCCCTGAGCTGCAGGGCCGATCCTAGGGTCACCGGCGCCTGGGTGCAGAAATATTTTTGGCGCCCCCACATGGGCGTGGTCATCTTACCAACTCCTCCCCTTTACAAATGTTTCTATGGCAACGACTCAAACACAGAGATGCTCCCCTAAGAAGTCTTTGTTACCCTGGGATCCTCCTGTGATCTTTTAATAAAGAAAATACAGGAAGAGAGTACACTAATGAGACCTGGAGGGGGGTCTCTCTGATGCACACAGAGAGGGCTTCTGTTAGAGAGTCTGTTAGAAAGAGCCCCCAGACATAGTACAGGAGATGGTCAGAGACTGCAGACATAGTACAGGAGATGATCAGAGACTGCAGATATAATACAGGAGATGGTCAGAGACTCCAGACATAGTACAGGAGATGATCAGAGACTGCAGATATAATACAGGAGATGGTCAGAGACTGCAGACAGGATACAAGAGATGATCAGAGACTGCAGACATGGTACAGGAGATGGTCAGAGACTGCAGACATAATACAGGAGATGATCAGAGACTGCAGACATAGTACAGGAGATGATCAGAGACTGCAGACATACTACAGGAGATGATCAGAGACTGCAGACATAGTACAGGAGATGGTCAGAGACTGCAGACAGGATATAAGAGATGATCAGAGACTGCAGACATAGTACAGGAGATGATCAGAGACTGCAGACATAGTACAGAAGATGATCAGAGACTGCAGACAGGATATAAGAGATGGTCAGAGACTGCAGACATAGTACAGGAGATGATCAGAGACTGCAGACATAGTACAGGAGATGATCAGAGACTGCAGACATAGTACAGGAGATGATCAGAGACTGCAGACAGGATATAAGAGATGAGCAAAGACTTCAGACATAGTACAGGAGATGATCAGAGACTGCAGACATAATACAGGAGATGATCAGAGACTGCAGACATAGTACAGGAGATGATCAGAGACTGCAGACATAGTACAGGAGATGATCAGAGACTGCAGACATAGTACAGGAGATGATCAGAGACTGCAGACATAATACAGGAGATGATCAGAGACTGCAGACATAGTACAGGAGATGATCGGAGACTGCAGACATACTACAGGAGATGATCAAAGACTGCAGACATACTACAGGAGATGATCAGAGACTGCAGACATAATACAGGAGATGATCAGAGACTGCAGACATAGTACAGGAGATGATCAGAGACTGCAGACATAGTACATGAGATGATCAGAGACTGCAGACATAGTATAGGAGATGATCAGAGACTGCAGACATAGTACAGGAGATGATCAGAGACTGCAGACATAGTACATGAGATGATCAGAGACTGCAGACATAGTACAGGAGATGATCAGAGACTGCAGACATAATACAGGGGATGATTAGAGACTGCAGACATAGTACAGGAGATGATCAGAGACTGCAGACATAATACAGGAGATGATCAGAGACTGCAGACATAATACAGGAGATGATCAGAGACTGCAGACATAGTACAGGAGATGATCAGAGACTGCAGACATAGTACAGGAGATGATCAGAGACTGCAGACATATTACAGGAGATGGCCAGAGACTGCAGACATAGTACAGTAGATGATCAAAGACTGCAGACATAGTACAGGAGATGATCAGAGACTGCAGACATAGTACAGGAGATGGTCAGAGACTGCAGACAGAATATAAGAGATGATCAGAGACTGCAGACATAGTACAGGAGATGATCAGAGACTGCAGACATAGTACAGGAGATGATCAGAGACTGTAGACATAGTACAGGAGATGGTCAGAGACTGCAGACAGGATATAAGAGATGATCAGAGACTGCAGACATAGTACAGGAGATGATCAGAGACTGTAGACATAGTACAGGAGATGGTCAGAGACTGCAGACATAGTACAGGAGATGATCAGAGACTGCAGACATACTACAGGAGATGATCAGAGACTGCAGACATACTACAGGAGATGATCAGAGACTGCAGACAGGATATAAGAGATGATCAGAGACTGCAGACACAGTACAGGAGATGATCAGAGACTGCAGACATAGTACAGGAGATGATCAGAGACTGCAAACATAATACAGGAGATGATCAGAGACTGCAGACATAATACAGGTGATGGTCAGAGACTGCAGACATAATACAGGAGATGATCAGAGACTGCAGACATATTACAGGAGATGGTCAGAGACTGCAGACATAGTACAGGAGATGATCAGAGACTGCAGACATAGTACAGGAGATGATCAGAGACTGCAGACATAGTACAGGAGATGATCAGAGACTGCAGACATAATACAGGTGATGGTCAGAGACTGCAGACATAGTACAGGAGATGGTCAGAGACTGCATTTCCTATGGACGTTAGTAAATAATGGCCAATGGACCCTCTCACCTGACCCAGCGATACAGCAACGGTTCCTCTGATCAGGAGTCAGCTCACTCTGAATTGCCCATGGTGACTCCGCTGGATAGCACCCAGATCTGTATTCTGACAATGACTCCATTCCTTTCTCCACCAGGGATGGTGCTAGGCTGTGTGGCTTTCCCTCTGGTGGCGCAGGGCAGCGGTGTTCTCTCTCTGATGGGGTTCCCTCAGCAATGTCCTCTCCCTCTGGAGTCCTGGGTGTACTTCCCTGAAAGCTTTCCCGGACTCCTGGCTCTCTCTCTCCCATTCAGCTGAGCATGCTGTGTGAGCTCCAGTTTCCGTGTTACAGTGGGGCTGCCAGTCCTCAGGACTACATGTCCCACAATCCTCTTCTCTGCTCCTTTTTCTATTCTGTTTCTTCCCTGGGCATATGAAGGCGGGGGAAGATACATAGTGGGCAGCTGTGCTGGCAAGCGCTGCTCACTAGTACAGCAGCGTGCGCGAGAGGGAGAGGGAGGGGGGAGAGGGAGGGGGGAGAGGGGGGAAAGAAGAGCCCGCAGCTGCATTGGCATCACTAGGGTTGGGGTCACTCCCCCTTCCACCAACTATAGTCGCCCCTCAGTACAGACCCCCCTCCACTAAGTATAGACCCCCTCCATCAGTGAAGAACCCGCACTAAGTATAAACCCCTCCCTCAGTACAGACCTTCCTCAGTACAGACCCCCCCCCAGGAAACCCCCCCTCCATTAGTACAGACCCCCCCAGGACAGACCCCCCTGCATTAGTACAGGCCCCCCCAGGACAGACCCCCCTCCATTAGTACAGACCCCCCGGGACAGACCCCCACCTCCATTAGTACAGACCCCCCTCCATTAGTACAGACCCCCCAGGACAGACCCCTCCTTCATTAGTACAGACCCCCCTCTATTAGTACAGACCCCCCATTAGTACAGACCCCCCCTCAATTAGTACAGACCCCCCAGGACAGACCCCCCTCCATTAGTACAGACCCCCCATTAGTACAGACCCCCCAAGACAGACCCCCCTCAATTAGTATAGACCCCCCAGGACAGACCCCCCTCCATTAGTACAGACCCCCCAGGACAGACCCCGCCTCCATTACTACAGACCCCCCAGGACAGACCCCCCTCCATTAGTATAGACCCCCCCAGGACAGACCCCCCTCCATTAGTACAGACCCCCCAGGACAGACCCCCCTCCATTAGTATAGACCCCCCCCAGGACAGACACCCCTCTATTAGTACAGACCCCCCCTCCATTAGTACAGACCCCCCAGGACAGACCCCCCTCCATTACTACAGACCCCCCAGGACAGACCCCCTCTCCATTACTACAGACCCCCCAGGACAGACCCCCTCTCCATTACTACAGACCCCCCAGGACAGACCCTCCCTCCATTACTACAGACCCCCCAGGACAGACCCTCCCTCCATTACTACAGACCCCCCAGGACAGACCCCCCCTCCATTACTACAGACCCCCCAGGACAGACCCTCCCTCCATTACTACAGACCCCCCAGGACAGACCCTCCCTCCATTAGTACAGACCCCCCTCTATTAGTAATGACCCCCCAGGGCAGACCCCCCTTCTCCATTAGTACAGACCCCCCCCCCCCTCCATTAGGGTACAGTACATAAAAACACCTGGGCGGCAGCTGGAGAGGAGAGGACAGTGTGCAGCCGCGCCGCCCGGGTGGAGAAGAGAAGTGTACACAGCAGGCAGCAGGAGTGAGAGACACAGAGAGGAGGAGAATGTGTCAGCACGGACCGCTCCTCCCCCCCTCCCCCCGCGCGCGACATCACTCACGGCTGGTCTCTCTCCACACAGAGACCAGCCGCTCTGCCTCCCTTCTCATCTCCGGCTTGAGCAGTTAATACAGCGGCGCCTTTCTTCTTAGAACACCGGCAGAGAGGCGCCGCTGGACACAAACAAGAGGAGGAGGAGGAGGGAGGGGAGCACTCTGGCGCTTCAGCGCCCCCACCTCTCTGGCGCTCGGGTGCACTGCACCCCGTGCACCCCGTCTAGGACCGGCCCTGCTGAGCTGCACAGGTAAGATCTAAAAAATTGATGGCATCCTTATGACTATCAAAACTAAATTCCAAATTGAGATTATTTTTGTTCACCAGGGATACATGCCCTCAACATAGGGAGGGAAGCTTACATTGAGAACCTACCAGGCAAAATACCCGAAAGAAACGTTGTGAGGAGCCATTTGAAGCCCATTGCACTCTGATAGGGAAATTGCATATGTCATATTTCCTTATTAAAGTTGCCTCAAAATATCTAGTTACCTTAGATAACTTCATGCTATAGGAATGTCATTGTAAAATGACTATATGGACAAGCCAGCCCTCCAACTCCCTTTTTGGAATGTGCTGTATTCCATAGAAGGCAATGTTGTTTACGATTGGTTAAATCCTGCCAACTTGACATGTATATACTACAGCTAATACTTGTAATAATTGGCTCGCCTCATGCATATGTCTGATTCTGATCATCTGTGCTATGCCATACAAAATGGGGGGAGTCATAGTGGACAGCATCTTTCGGTAAGTATTCTTGTTATATTTTCTAATATTGTCATATTTGTTATATTATACTTATAAGTATATGTGTGATCTCTCTTTGCACATCTTGAATACAACCCCAAAAATGTAAAACTACCGCTTAAAGGGGATGTAAAGTCTCAAGGTTTTTCACCTTAATGCATTCTCTGCATTTAGGTGAAAAACCTTCTGTGCTGCAACTGCCCCCCAGAGCCCCCCCCCTTTCTTACCTTAACCTGCTCGTTTCAGCGACGAGCATGAGCCGAGCTGCTCCAGCCGCTGTCTCTGTCTTTATTGGATTGATAGCAGAAGGAGCCATTGGCCCCTGCTGCTGTCTATCAAATCCAGTGACACGAGAGCGTGGGGCGGGCTGAGTCCTGCTGTCTGTGTCAATGGAAACAGACAAGCAGCTCTCCATGGGGGCACCCGATAAAGAGGAGGGGCCAGGAGCACCATCGGGGCACCCCAGAAGAGGTGGATCGGGGCTGCTCTGTGCAAAACCCTTGCACAGAGCAGGCAAGTATAACATGTTTGTTATTTTTTTTTTTTAAACAAACAAACCTTTACAATCACTTTAACTGTGATAAAATATTTGGTACCAGAAGTGGGGTATTTGATTTGTGTAAACTAGAGATATGAATACTAGAATGTGTAGTGGCAGGATTGTGCTAGATTGTTAGTGCTGGATTTAATATTGTATTTTTGTATTGTAAGCCATAGTACATTTAGAAAGCATAGAAAATATTTTAATTGCTTAGCTGTGTTAAAAGAAAGATGCTAGTAGGTGATCGGCATGCGATCCCCCTTCAATTTCACCTTCGCCTTGGGCAAGAATGAATCTCACCAATATAGTGAAATTATGCCAAAATCACACAACTTCCACCCATATTTTGGGGACATAAAAAAAGAAAAGCTCTCAATTTTGCTCATCCATTATTAGTATTAACACAATCTAATGAATAATTGAAGGTGACTTCTTACTTCCATTATAGATTCCACCAATGAGACTAAAGCATTGATCCAGATTTCCTGTGCATTTGTGGATCTTCTCTGATGTGCAGCTCTTTCCCTTCTCAGCACACGCCGGACACTCCACCCCATTCTCCTTCAAGTTATCTGGGATCACAACTATGAGGACAGAATATATAGGGTACTATAAAGTATGCAATCTCTTAACAGCAAATATATTTTATATGAATAGTATAAAGGGCAAAAAAGATATATTTTCTGAAAATCTCAGATAATACCACATTGTTCTCAAGCATTTCAAAAGCACTAGAATTTTTTTCTCCTAAATAATTAAAAAAATCTTGACAATGTTCCTGACCATTTCTACTCTATTTAAAAAAAAGTTTTGTCTAGAGATACAAGGTTTTAACATAAGGTAAATTATGGGCAAGGATCATTTTTTAATTCTTGCAGCCTTGGAGTATAACAGAATCGTATCTGATCGGATCTTCCTATTTTGTCTAGCTGTTTTGAAATGTTGCCATAGATAAAGCTTTGACTCCTGGTTGCCATTACTGGATTTGGAACAAGTGTCCTCCAAGATTTATCTTTGCCCAAACTTGCTCGCACCTTAAAGTACAAGCAGAGGCTCCTGTATGACAGTGTAGACGGGGCAAAGTAAATGGTACAATGTTTAGCTTCCTGGGCACCATTAGCCAGTTTCGGGCCCAACTTGTGCTAATGTGAGCACACACTCCCGGAGGTAGTTTCTGTATCCCAACTCTTACAACATTCCAGTCAGCAATGTAAAATTACAGACACCTTCTGAAACTCCTCTGGAAGGATAGGAATAAGGTGAGCCCATCCAGAAGGCCTTTCTTATATTCTTTACAAAACAACAAGGGGAGTCAAACAACTTTGGTATAAATCACTGTCAACCAACATGTTCCAACACATGAGTCTAGTGATGTCCCCTCTTGCCTTGCTTCTGGGGTGCTTAACATCTTCTGTCTCTATGGCTCAGCCCACGAGGAAGGAAGATCCCCAGCTGGGGAAAGCCTACTCATTTTCGGAGAGCCCCAAGATTTCCCACAGGGGTTATCTCTTCTTCCCTCACTTGCCATTGTAGTCCAATCAGGCATATCTCACATGAGTGGCAATTCTGCTTTAAATTCAGGAGCAGTGCAGCATTGTTGCCACCCCATCACAGGTAGCCGCATTAGGTAGAATTCACTGGCAGAATCAACATATATTTTGTGGGAATTTGCAGAGGGCGAAATCTGCAGATGGATTTAGAATAAGGTGCTGCAGCTATTTTTTATTTATTTATTTTTTTTATGGGAGGCCAAAGTTATGAATTACCATCACCAATAACTCAACCCCCTTCTGTAACAAAGAGACCCAATGCTGACATTAGGTCATATGGCCTACAGCAACTGTGCATTTGGCGCACCAATGTCAGGACAGCATTTATTCCCTTAAATACATCATTGTTACAACAAACAGTACACATGTATCTAAATACAAAACTTCAAGTAGAACTATAGGCAAAACTATAGTCCCATTGGGTAGATTTCCCTTCACTTCCTGTCCCAAAGCCAAATAGAAAGTAAGAGGAAATCCCTGCAAAATAATGGAATACATTGCCCCCCCCCCCTATTACTTTTCTGGGGACAACCCAAAATTTAGGATTATCTTTTACTTTCTCTTTCACCAATAACGGTAAACAGGACAGATAGAGAGGGTGAATCTCACTAATAGGAGACACAGACAGCAATAAAAATCTAGTGGGTTTTCGAATCCCTCTCCACTCTATCCAAAACAAAAACAAAAGTTTTGCCTTTAGTTATACTTTTAATTTTGAATAATTTAATGTGTGGAAGAATTAGAACTGTCAGGTTTCTACCGCTGTCTCTGTCCCTACTGGATAGATTTACTTACTCTGGTGACTATTGTCATGAGGACAGAAAGTGATGGGAAATCCAAACATTTATGGTTCTCACTGGAACAGGAGAACAGGGAAATCTTCCAATGGGAAGTGATCTTCCAATGATATCTAAGAGGGGATTTCCCCAAACTTTGGAGAGACTTCCTTCCACTTTCTATCACCTCTAGTAATTAGCCAAACTGCCCTGGGTTCAGTTCGAGCAGGGTTTGGCAAACTTCAAAGAAATTTGGATGTCGAACCCTGTTGAAACCAATGGTCGTTGAATCTGTCAAATTCAAAATGCTAATTTTCTGGGCTAATAGCTCATTTGATTTAGATCCCCTTTAACCACATCCCACCCGACCTATAGCAAAATGATGGCCGGGCAGTGGTTTAATTGTTGTGACTAGACGTTATATGATGTCCGTCACAACATGCCGCTCATGAGCAGTGTGGCGATTGGCGGTGCGGTGTGTCGCTAGGATACACTGCATCTCCAATCACGGTAAAGAGCATTATGACGTAGGCTCTTTACCATGTGATCAGCTCTGTCCAATCACATCTGATCAAAGTGTAAATAGGAAGTGCCGGTTATCGGCATTCCTCTACTCTCACTGACAGCATATGAGTAGAGCAGGAAGTGGCTCTCCTGACAGGGGGGGTTGGTGCTGATAATCATTGCAATGATTATCAGTGCAGCCCCACTAGCAATGCCCACCAGTGATGACCACCCATGCCCATCAGTGCTGCCTTTCAGTGCCCATCAGTGATGCCTGTCAGTGCCTACCCATCATTGCCTATCAGTGCCCATAAAGGCTGCCCATCAGCGCCACCTATCAGTGCCCATCAGTGCTGCATATAAATGCTGCCTATCAGGGCCCATCAGTGCCACCTCATAAGTATCCATCAGTGCAGCCTCACCAGTGCCCATCAGTGAAGGAGAAATTTTTTTTCAACATTTTCAGCCTTTTTTTCATTTGTTTAGCAAAAAAATTAAAACTAAGTGGTGATCAAATACCACCAAAGGAAAGCTCTATCTGTTTTAAAAAAAAATTATAAAAATGTTGTTTGCGTACAGTTTTGCATGACAGCGCAATTGTCATTCAAAATGTGACAGCGCTCAAAGCTGAAAATTGGCCTGGGCAGGAGGGGGGTGGGGGTGGGGGGGTGTTAAAAGTGCCCGGTATTGAAGTGGTTAAAATGGTTTTGTCCGATTCCCATTATCCCCCCCCCCAACTTACTTTGTGGTGACTCAGTATTGCAGTTGTCTCCCTCACAGCACTTAACTCTGCTATGCGCCTCAATGGCCCCCATGGCCATATCGTAGTTACTTGCACACAAATCCTTGCCCCTTTGACATCCTTTTGAGCTCTGGTAAAGGGTAAGAGGTCCTAGGTAAGTAAGACATATAGGTTAGTATTATTGAGAGAAATGTGAAGATTTGTTTTCTATTTTGATCGTTAACCTTTATTTTATTTTTAAAATTATACTGTGAGTCCTTTTTATAATTTTAATTGCAACCATTGCTGATTCACATAATTAGGTGGGTGCTTCTTCAAGCACAAATACAGAAAAAGAGAGAAAAGTGTACAGACAGCAGGAAATGACCACACAGCTAATACCAGAACATACAAATATCATTTACCGTATTATTTCATATCAGAAAGCATTAATATCAAAGAACTGAATGCTAATGCATAAATGCAAACTACCGTGTTCTAGTCACAACGCCTACAACACTTAAGCCTCGTACACACGATCGGATTTTCCGCAGACAAAACCTCGGACTTTTGCCCCAAACTTGTCTTGCATACAAACGGCACACAATTGTCGGCCAATAAACATAAGCGTAGTGATGTACTACGTGGTTTTTAAGCTCTTTAGCGCCACCCTTTGGGCTCCTTCTGCTAATTTCGTGTTAGTAGAAGTTTGGTGAGTATTGATTCGCGCTTTTCATTTTGCGTTTTTCATTTCGCACTTTTCAGTTTGTTTCTGAGCGGCCGTTCATCAAACAGCCATGTTGCGGAATCGGAGGAGATAACGTGTTATTTATTATTGGCCTTGGAGTTATTGCTTTGACCCAAGTCCAGTCCAGGAACAGGAGGAGGAGGATTTCTTGGACCAAAAATTGGATGCTTTATTAATTATGACCAATTATGTCATATGCCTTTGCTGCGGGAGCTCCAGGAGAATAATCCAGATGATTTTCGGAATTATCTCTGGATGACTGACCCCTGCTTTCACCAACTCTTGGCATTGTTGATCCCCTATATTAAGAAGCAGGACACATGCATGAGGCTTTTATTTTATTTTTGGTTGAATAATAATGATTTGATTTGGTATATTTTCTATATTTTTGGATGCATAGAATGTACTTTTTGGTTAAGTTCTATTGGCAGATAGCATGTCTAATTTTATTTGTTTTCTTTTTTTTAATGCACAATAAAAAAAATTGTGGAGAATAATACTTGGATATGTGTTTTACTTCAAATGATAGTTTGGGAGTAGGCAGTTATATTTTAAAAAATACAATGTAACATTGACAAGGGACACCAACATAGCTGTATCTTTGATCTTTTTATAAACTACAGGATAATGGTGATGTGGTAACTTGCACCCAAAAAAAAAAAAAAATAATAAGCATAATAATATTATTCTTGATATCATTAGAAAAAAAAAAGCCTTTGAAAATTAGTTTGCAATAACTCCATCAGTATCACCAGCAAAGCAGCTTCATTATTATCCCATTAAAGAAGAAGAGAATTATGCGCTGCATTTGGAGATTTCATAATTTGCCGCATCACAAATGTTAATTCTCCATTACGAACGCTAGTTTACAAGACTGATCGCTTCTGGCTCGACCTTGCTTCCGAGCATGTGTGTTTGTACTTTGGACTTTTGTCCGATGGACTTGTGTAAATCCGACAACAGACATTTGTCCGCCCAAAATTTTAAAGCCTGCTATCCAACATTTGTCCACGGAAAATCCAACAACAATTGTCTGATGGAGCGTACACATGGTCGGATTTTCCGCCAAGAGCCTGTCATCACACAATTCCCGTCGGAAAAATCCGACCGTGTGTACGAGGCTTAGGTCTGTTGATGAAAAATTTGTATATTAACCACTTGCCAATATACGTTGGCAGAAGGGCACGTACAAGCATATTAACCTAATTAGCATATACCTGTACGTTGCCCTTTAAGAGGCGGCCTGTGGGCGCACCCGCCGTGAGCTCCGTGAGTGTGATCGCGGGTCGATGTCCGCAGGGATACCCGCGATCATCTCACGGAGAGGAAGAACAAGCATTTCCCTGTTCTGCCTAGTGACAGGACACTGATCACAGCTCCCTGTAATGGGAAGCGGTGATCAGAGTCGTGTCACACATAGCCCCCCCCCACAGTTAGAATCACTCCCTAGGACACACTTAACCCCTACAGCGCACCCTAGTGGTTAACCCCTTCACTGCCAGTCATATTTACACAGTAATCAATGCATTTTTAATCGCACTGATCGCTGTTTAAATGTTAATGGCCCCAAAATAGCGCCAAAAGTGTCCGATCTGTCCGCCATAATGTCACACTCATGATAAAAAACTTGCACAGTTTAGGAGATATTCAGTATATGCGATGCTGCCGACATTATTGGCGCATGCGCACTGAAAAAATGGACCACTAGTGCCATATTTTCAGTAGCCGCACTGTGATCGGCGGGTCTCATGCATGACGTCATCGTGGCTCCTTCCAATCAGAGCCGCGAACCTGGAAGTAACTCTGGTGGAAGATGTCGGCTGTGTACTTGGAGTGCCAATGCAAATTCAGGGCGTTGTTCTGAGGTAAGTGTTTCATAATGAGCTAGTATGCGATGCATACTAGCTCATTATGCCTTTGTCTTGCAGGGTTTCTTTTCTTTTTTTTTTATAACCTCTTTAAAGTGCATATACATTCAGTATATGGGACGGGGGAAAAAATTAATGTTGTTAGGTTGTTTCCTGTGTTCAGTGAAGGTTTTTTATTGTTTTAAAATTGAAATACTGCATTTGGACAACAGATGGAGCTAGGTAGTAAAGGAATTTTCTTTATGATACTTAGCACCATCTAGTGGCCAGTGCACTGTATTAAATCAATAGAAAACATTCAGTCAATAGTGGATATAGCCTAACAACATTTATTTTTGAAAGCATAAAATCATCAAAGGCCGTGCTAATATTAAACCAAAGAAGCCAGCAAAATGTAGATATAGAAAGTCCAAAATCATATTGAATATAAATCGCAAATCATATTCAACATTACATTTTTTGCCCCATTCGCAAAGACCGAATGTATGTGCACTTTCCTAGGGCAAATTGCTGTGCCTATTTTTTTATAAATAAACCCCAAAGTACATAAACGTAATAAAAAACACAATAGGATTGATTAATTGGTGAATTGGTGGTTGATTGTTGGATAATTATCAACAGGTGAAGGTATTGATTTATCGTAAAAGATCGGAGGATCATCAAAGAAATTTTTAAATGTAATTATGGTAGTTTAATGTCTCCTTGTTACATTTTCCATGAGTCGCCAAACTTCTCCTTTCCCCCCTTCACATCTATTTGCTTGGAATGAGTGGTGAACATTCATTGTATTCATGGGATCTTCTCTACTGCATCCCATAAGTCATCAAAGGAGTGAGCAAGAGAGGGTGACTGCATTTTAGGCAGATACCAAATACAGGGAGGTAGTGACAAACAGTGCGGTGTTTATTGGTGATATATACAGTCTATATACAAGTGCTGTACAGTGTTTCAGAAAACAAACAGAACAAAAATAGTCAAACAAAAATCTAGCCGTGTCTCGACACTAACTACACAATATATAAAGGCCCTAACTACCAGGCTGAGCAAGCCTACAGCTTGTCAGCTTCCACAGATACAGCTTAACAACTTTTTACCAACCTTTTGCTCTCACAGACCAGTGTTGTCTGTGTTTCCCAGGCAGAGAGCACTGGCTGTCTGTCACAGGTGAGTTTAAATTGGCCTGGGGGAGAGGACCAAGGTCCGAACTGGATTGTGGATCAAAGATCCCTGAAGGTTTATGAGAGGAGCCTGGGAGGCGTATAAACCCCCGAACAGGACTTTTCCTGGCTCTCTCTGGGACGCTTTGCTACATATTCTCCCCCTTGTTTCAACCGCGGGGTTGGAACACCTGTGGCCCAACAGGAGTGAACACGGGACAGGTGAGGTTGCCACATTATCCCTTTAATCCAGGACACATATTAATTAAACAGGTTCTGAGGCTGATTTAATGCAGATAAGGCACCAAGTGAGTTTAATTACCACCTTAATCAGCCACAGAATCTGTGTTATTAATGTGTGTCCAGGATTAAAGGGATGATGTGGCAAACCTAGGGACAGGTCATCTACATTCCCCATCTCAACGCCTGGCCTGTGTTTTACAGTGAAGGAGTAATCCTGTAGAGCCAAAAACCACCAATTCACCCGTCTATTTGTCTCCTTCTTTTGGGCCATCCATTTCAGGGAAGCATGGTCAGTTATTAACTTAAACTGGCGCCCTAACAAATAGTACCTGAGTGCAGCGACAGCCCACTTTATGGCTAAACATTCCTTTTCGATGACTGCATACTTTTCTCATGGTCATTGAGCTTTCTGCTTAGGTACACCACAGGGTGTTCTTCCCCATTGTGTACTTGTGACAATACTGCTCCGATACCTACATCAGACGCATCCATCTGAACCAAAAAATCTTGCACAAAGAGCCTTCTTCAAGACTTTTTGTTTGCAGCACGTGCCACTCCTGGATGGCTTCTGTTTTATTCACTGGAGGTTTTATGATTCCACGGCCAATAGTGTAGCCCAAATACCTGGCTTCCTCTAAACCAATGACACATTTTTTTGGATTTGCTGTAAAACCTTCTTTGAATCGGGAATCAAGGACAGCCTGGACATGGGGTGAGACTCCCAGTCAGTGCTATGTACCACTATGTTGTCTAGATAGGCTGCTACATACCGTTTGTGGGGTCTTAGAGTCCGGTCCATGGCCCTCTGAAATGTCGCAGGGGCATTTTGCAACCCAAAAGGCATTTTTTTTATATTGAAAGGAACCCTCCGGGGTCACAAATGCAGTCTTCACTTTGGCGCTATCAGTCAGGGATATTTGCCAATAACCTTTTGTCAAGTCCAAAGTGGTCAGATAGCGGGCCTTGCCAAGTCAGTCTATAAGTTAATCTACCCTGGGCATTGGGTATGTGTCAAACTTTGTCACTGCATTAAGCTTTCTGAAGTTGTTACAGAACCTCCACGTGCCATCCGGTTTTGTGACTAACACAATGGGGCTAGACTAGTCACTTTTGGACTCCTCAATGACATCTAGCTCCAAAATCCTTTTAACTTCATCACTGATGTCCTTTCTTCTAGCTTCAGGAAATCGGTAGGATTTGAGCTTGACACGGACCCCAGGTTCAGTAACTATATCATGCTGAACTGCTGAAGTCATGCCAGGTAACTGAAAATTTCTCTATATGCCTTATCAGGAACTCTCTAGCTTCCTGTTTTTGGGAATACAACAGGGTGTTTGGAATCGTGACCTAAGGGATCATAGGGGACTCAGTACCCTTAGACGTTACCTGGAGGGACCTCGCAGTTAATGCTGGTCAATCCTTCCAGGGCTTTAACAGGTTTATGTGGTAAATCTGTTCGGGCTTCCTTTTATCTGGTTGATATACTTTGCAATTGACCTCCCCAACTCTTTCAATTACTTTGAAGGGACCTTGCCACTTAGCCAGGAACTTGCTTTCAACAGTGGGAACCAACACCAGGACCCTGTCACCAGGTGAGAAAACACGGGGTTGGGCCCCCCTGTTGTATATTCTCTGTTGGGCTGCTTGGGCCTGCAGTAAGTGTTTTTTTACCATAGGCAAGATTGCTGCAATCCTGTCCTGCATTTGAGTGATATGCTCAATGACACTTTAGTGGGGTGTCTGCTCCCCCTGGTTTCCTTGGCTATGTCTAAGAGTCCCTGAGGGTGTCTCCCATAAAGCAACTCAAATGGGGAGTACCCCGTAAAAGACTGGGGAATCTCCCTGATGGCAAACATCAAGTATGGAATCAGAAAGTCCCAGTTTTTCCCATCCTTGTCAACAACCTTTTTTAACATGCTCTTTAATATTTTATTGAAGCGTTCCACCAAGCCATCAGTTTGAGGGTGGTACACAGAGGTTCGCAACTGCATCACCATAAATAACTTGCACAGCTCCCTAGTTATAAATGGTGTGCCCTGGTCCGTAAGGACCTCCTTATGGATGCCAACATTACTGAACACCATGAACAGCTCTTTGGCAATGTTCTTAGCAGATGTGGTGCATTAGGGAACTGCCTGGGGGTAATGGGTAGCATAATCTATGATTACAAGGATATGCAGGTGACCCCGGGCAGACTTGGGGAGTGTACCCACAAGGTTCATGGCAATCCTCTCAAAGGGCACTTCAATAATGGGCAAGGGCACTAAAGGACTTCGGAAGTGGGGTAGTGAGGCTAACATCTGACACACAGGACAGGATTGACAATAATTCTCAATATCTTTCTGTGAAACCTGTGTAACACCCTTTCAGTGGTTATCTCAACCCCTAAATGACCTCCTAGCAAGTGTCCATGGTCAAGTTCCAACACCACCCGTCTGTATGGCTTAGGGACCACCAACTGTTCAACAATTTCATCATTCTTTTTATAGACACAATATAGTAAATCCTCATTGCTGCTGAAATAAGGAAAACAAGGCCTGTCCCCTGGTTCGACAGGTACATCGTTAATCACTATTACATTTTCCCAGGCCCTGGCAAGAGTAGGGTCTTTTCTCTGCTCGGTACCAAAGTTTTCCTTGTGCACATTAAGGTCAGCAAACTCTAATGTATCCTCAGAGTCAGCAGACGGCTGTCCACCTTCACTGGTTGTGAGGACTTCCTCAGGCTCCTCCAGTTCTCGTGCCATAACTGAGAAAGGAAAACCCAGGGAATCCTGAGAGGAGTCTCCTGAACCCACATTGTTGGTGCTGGTCAAGAGTTCTGGCTCTGCCACTGAGTCAGTTACTTTGACCGAGTTGGGACAATCCCACAGTTCCCAAAACTTAGGGAAATCCCTACCAATGATGGCCTCGTGCACCAAGTGGGGCAGAAGTCTGACCGGATGGGTCACTGTACCTAAGTCAATTTTAAAGTGAACAGTGGCTATAGGATACTCCTGGGTATCCCCATCTACACAGATCACAGCAACTTTTTTAGCATGAAAATTCAGTTTCAACCATCTCAGCTTTAACCAAAGTCATTAGACTTCCAGAGTCCAGCAAGGCCATAATAGGCTTATTATTAACAGTCATTTGGCACATGTGTTTTCCTACATTTGGGGCTGCAATGCATGAAACAGCATCAAACAAAGACTGCTTTCTAATAGATACGTCACACTGCATGGGTTCATCTGTCAATGGACAGTTTTGCTGCAACATGTCCCAGTTCTTGGCAACGGAAACACCTGATGTCGCCAAACTTCACTCCTGGCACCAAAAATCCTCCCTCTATCTCCGTGCAATGCTTACCACCCACTTCCCCTGGAACAGTCTTACTGGTTGCATGAGGGGAGCGTGGCTTTGGGTGGAAAGTCCGTGCAGGTGTAGGGATGGTGACCAGGCTCTCTGCAGCAAAGTATCTCTCAATGAGCTCCACCTGGTTGTCTGCTGACTTGGGGTCTCTTTGACTCACCCACTTCTGCAGCGGAATTGGCAACGACCTCATGAATCGGTCCCTGACCACACGCTCCACTATTTGTGGCGCAGACAGGGACTCCGGCTGTAGCCATTTCTGCACCAGGTGTTTCCGTTGGATGGATCCTCCATAATGTGTGAATCTATGTCTTACTAGGCTCTTATGCCGTGGAGTCTAGCTATCCGGTAAGGGCACATCTTTTGTTTTCACAGTGGAAGGTGCACTTTGGGTGTTTCTGTCATCTATTACCCCACGTGACACGATTTCAAGGATTTCTTCATTTTTGGACACTTTATGGACTGATCATTATTATTCAGTTATGATATTGTTCACAAGTTATTAGCGCGGCAATCTTTTTTTTAAAAATTCTCTAAATCTACCCAATCTTTAATAGCTGCGTTACAGTGCCAATTAATAATTCTCGTGAGATGAGATGCAAAATGATAATTCTTAATATTGGGAAACCCAATTCCCCCAATTTGTTTTGGGCGTGTAAGTTTTTGGAGATTAATACGTGGTCTTTTATCCGCTCACAGAAATTTCCAAAGTTTTCAAAAGATGTGGAGTCAAAATATTAACAAAAGTTTTATTATAATGAGCTGTGAAACCACCAGGACCAGGGCTTTTTCCACAGTGTCAGTAGTTTTTATTGTTTTACAATTTTATTTTTAGTAGTTTTTACAATATATATATTTTGGGAGGGCTTTGATGAAGTATCAGACCTTTGATGTTTCACCTTTTAGACAGAGAAAGGGACTGAGGAAACATTCCTCAGTTCCTTCCTCTGTAGCCCCAGCTGCACTGCAGATGAATGGACGGGAGACAGAGGCTCCTGTCCATTCATAAACTGATGCATAGTAAACACAGTTTACTGTGCTCAGTTATGAGTGAACAGAGTCAGTGATCGGTACTGATCACTCACTCTGTTCTTTCAGAAAAAGAAGGGCCCTTCCTCGCTCTCCATCCTGAAACAATCCCCTCAGCAGCTGGTGGGAAAGTAGAGCAGCCGGTAGCCCGGCGGGGAGCCCTCGCAGGTGAATGCTGGACAGGCGGTAACCCGCTGTCTTCACCAGCACCTGGTCCAGTTGGCTCCCTTTACCTGCGGCCCAGGAACAGGGTGCAGTGCCTTTTTGGAAGCATCCTCCTGAGCTGAGAGCCCGGGACCAGTAGCGTCCCTTCTACTTGGGAACCGAGCTGTGCAACGTGTTCCATGGCAGAAAGAGGACTATTTAAACACTTTTAGATACAGGCGGAGTGATCTACTCCACTGCAGTTCAGACAAGTATATTAAAGCCCTGGCCTGCTTGGAGGATTGATATAGAAGAGACCGGGACTTTATTTTAATTATCAGAACTGCAGTGCTGTAGATCACACAGGTCCTTAGCTGAAAAATGGGACCTGGGAAGTTTTAGCTGCAGGGCGGAGGGTGCCCAAAATGTGTTAGTCCGACTCCTTTCTCTACTGCCGCCCCCCCCCCCCTGCTGAATTTAGAAGAGCCTGATAGCGATGTGCACGAGTGATTAGGGTGTTCCCACGCCCACCCAGCCCACCCAGTGTGCACGCTTATGAGCGGGACCATGGAGAATGAACGTAGCCACCTAACAGGAAGTCAGATAGTAGAGGCAAAAAAAAAAGAAGGAATTTGGAGATTTGCAGGAGGTTGAGAGCAATAGAAAATACTTTTTTGAATAAGCATACTTGAATAGAATATATTTTTTTCTTGTCAAAAGAAGTTTATTGAGTATACAATGTTATAAAGATACATAAAGTAAGTTTACAAGGATCTATAAAGTAAGCTCATTGTTTTACAGTAGGGTTTATATAGGTAAATATCATGAAATTTCAAATATTAAACGTTGGGTTCACGTAAACCTAAATTAAAGATATATATCATTTCCTTAGTTACTTTTGTAGGTATTTAAATGATTTATACCTACTATACATATTGTTTACAAGTAGAGTGTATATAGGTCAAATAAATTCTGATAATGAGCTTTAATCGTAAGGTGGAGAAAAGGAAAGAGAAAGAAGAAAAAGGGTTGAAAGGTAGAGGTATGGTCCACAAGGTTGTCCCCCTCGTCAGTTTATTATTCAGAATATATTTTTTTTAATCAGAGTTTAGTGTCACTTTAAGAAAGAGATCTTATTTAGGTTACCAATTTTCTCCATTATAACGTTAGCGTAACATTTTGTGACATCTGTGGGGCAGGTCTCACTGGTTAAGGAGATACAGGTCGATGTCAGGAAACTCTCACAATGATGGCAGACAAGAGCAGCCTCTGTAATATAAGGAAGACCGTGTATTAATCATTTCTAGAAATTAAGGAGCTGTAAAGACATTACAGAATGTTAGTGATTTATAATGTGACAAATTATATCAATATCACAAGTGATTATGGATTATGCAGGGGCTTTGGAAGAAACAGAAGGCTTTATCAACTTCAATAGGGTATATTTCACTAATACACAGTGGGTACAATAAGGCCTCATGCATACTGGACATTATAAAAAAGCCAGTAGCTTTAGCTGTAGAAAGCTGTAGCTGTGGAAAGCTGTAGAAGCAGTTTTTCAGCGTTTTTGCAGCAGCGTTTTTTAGCTGTTGCGTTTTCTAGCTTTGTTTAACAAAATTATACTCCCACAAAACTTATGGCTCAAAAATGCTGATAAATGCAGAATAGTCAAGTTTTTCAGCATTTTTTGGCGGTTTTAAGCTTTTTTCAGAGTTATGCCCTGTACACACGGTCGGACTTTGTTCGGACATTCCGACAACAAAATCCTAGGATTTTTTCCGACAGATGTTGGCTCAAACTTGTCTTGCATACACACGGTCACACAAAGTTGTCGGAAAATCCGATCGTTCTAAACGCGGTGACGTAAAACACGTATGTCGAGACTATAAACGGGGCAGTAGCCAATAGCTTTCATCTCTTTATTTATTCTGAGCATGCGTGGCACTTTGTCCATCGGATTTGTGTACACACAATCGGAATTTCCGACAACGAATTTTGTTGTCGGAACATTTTATAACCTGCTCTCCAACTTTGTGTGTCGGAAAATCCGATGGAAAATGTGTGATGGAGCCTACTCACGGTCGGAATTTCCGACAACAAGGTCCTATCACACATTTTCCGTCGGAAAATCCGACCGTGTGTACGGGGCATTAGAGCGTTTTTACAGCTGAAAAACTCCTCTCAAAACTCACTAGTTCTGGGTTTTTTTTCCACCCAGAAAACGCTGATAACAGCCTAAGGCTGCATGGACATGAAGCCAAAAACAGCAGCTGTAAAAATGTCCAGTGTGCATGAGGCCCTAAGTATTGAACACGTCACTCATTTTCCTAGGTAAATATATTTCTATGGCCTCATGCACACAGCTGCTGTTTTTGGCTTCAGGTATTTTTTCCTGCAGCCAGTAAACTCCCCATCATGTTATCCTATGTGTCCATGCACACATAGGCTGTTATCAACAGTTTTTGGCAGGGGCGTTTTCTGGCATGGAAATCATTTATCAGTGTTTTTGAGACATAAGCTTTTGTGGGAGTATAGTTTTGTTTAAAAAAAAACCTAAAAAACGCTGAAAAACGCTGCTGCAAAAATGCTGAAAAACTCATTCTACAGCTACAGCTTTTTACAGCTAAAGCTACTGGGTTTTTTTATAATGTCCAGTATGCATGAGGCCTAAAGGTGCTATTGACATGAAATTTTCACCATATGTCGGTAACAACCGATGCAATCCATACATACAAAGAAACCAAAACAAATAAGTTCAGAAGTGAAGTTGTGTAATAAAATGGAATGACACAGGGAAAAAATATGGAACACATGAAGAAAGGGAGGTGCAAAAAGACATGGAAAGCCAAGACACCAGCTAAAATCTATCAGTAATTAGAAAGAAATCTTGCCCCTTGTCAGTGCAAATTAATATCATCTGGTTCAGTCTCAACTGATGGCCTATAAAAAGGTGTCTCATTACTAAGGTGTCACACAAGAAACATCTCATAATGGGTAAAAGCAAAAAGCTCCTTTAAGACCTTCACAACCTTATTGTTGCAAAGCATTCTGATGGCATTGGTTACAGAAGGATTTCTAAACTTCTGAATGTTCCAGTGAGCACTTTTGGGGCCATAATCTGAAAGTGGAAAGAACATAACTTCACCATAAACCGGCCACAACCAGGTGTTCCTCACAAGATTTCTGACAGAAGAGTGAAAAGAATTATCAGAAGAGTTGTCCAAGAGCCAAGGACAACTTGTGGAGAGCTTCAGAAAGACCTGGAATTAGCAGGTACAAGTGTTTAAAAGAAAACAATAAATATGACACTCAACCACCATGGCCTGTATGCACGCTCACCACGCAAGACTCCATTGCTGAAGAAAAAGCATGTTGAAGCTTGTTTAACGTTTGCTGCACAACATTTAGACAAGCCTGTGATATACTGGGGAGAATATAGTCTGGTCAGATGAGACCAAAATCGAACTCTTTGGATACCATAATACACACCCTGTTTGGAGGTCAAACGGCACATCACCCCAAAAACACCCCAATACCAACAGTGAAGTTTGGAGGTGGGAACATCATGGTGTGGGGTTGTTTTTCAGCATACGGTACTGGCAAACTTCATATTATTGAAAGGAGGATGAATGGAAAAATGTACCAAGACATTCTTGATAAAAATCTGCTGCCATCTATCAGGATGATGAAGATGAAACGAAGGTGGACATTTTAGCAAGACAACGATCCCAAACACAAAGCCAAGGACACTCTCAATTGGTTTCAAGGAAAGAAAATAAAGCTGCTAGAATGGCCCAGCCAATCACTTGACTTGAATCCAATAGAATATCTGTGGAAAGAAAAGAGTTCATAGAAGAGGCCCACCGAACCTTCAAGATTTGAAGACCGTATGTGTAGAAGAATGGGCCAAAGTCACACCTGAGCAACGCATGTGACTAGTTTCTCCATACAGGAGGTGTCTTGAAGCTGTCTTTACTAGCAAAGGATTTTGTACCAAGTATTAAATAAATTTCAGTTAGCGTGTTCAATATTTTTTCCATTTCATTACACATAACTTAATTTCTGAATGTATTTGTTTTGGTTTCTTTGTATGTATGGATTTTCTCTCCGCTCCTCAACTTACCCCCTCGATCTCCTCACGTATCTCAAACGTACTGAATAACATATGGGTATGGATGTGACACCACTTTCTCAAACTCAATCTTTCTAAAACTGAGCTTGTTATATTTCCTCCTTCCTGCCCCCCCCCCCCATGACTTTACCATTAAGATGAACAGCATAACCATTGGTCCCTCCACACATGCCAGGGTGCTGGGTGTAATCCTTCCTTGACTCTGACCTCTCCTTCAGCCCCCACCTCCAATCACTGGCTAAATCCTGCCATCTTAACCTCCGCAACATCTCCAGAACTCGACCCTTCCTGACTAACGACACCACAAAGCAACTTATTCACTCCTTGATTATTTCCCGCCTTGACTACTGCAACTCTGTCAATGGCCTACCCTTACGCAGGCTGTCTCCCCTTCAGTCTATTATGAATGCTGCTGCTAGACTAATACACCTCACTAAACGATCCGTGACTGCTGCCCCTCTCTGCCAATTCCTTCACTGGCTTCCCCTACCCCACCGTATAAAATTCAAAATACTAACCACAACATACAAGGCCATCCACAACATCGCCCCCAGCTACATCACCAACCTCATCTGCAGATATCGCCCAAATCGTCACCTCTGCTCCTCCCAGGACCTCCTGCTCTCTAGCTCCCTTGTTACCTCCTCCCATGCTAGTCTTCAGGACTTCTCCAGAACCTCTCCCATCCTCTGGAACTCCCTGCCCCGGTATATCCGATCAGCCCCTAACCTGTCCACCTTTAAGAGATCCCTGAAAACTCACTTATTCAGGGAAGCCTATCCCACATCGACCTAACAACTGTCCCTGAGTCACCCCCATCAAATCATTCCCCGCATCTATTACCTTTTGTACCACCACCCCCTCCCTTTAGAAAGTAAGCATTATGAGCCGGTCCCTCCTGTCCCTTCTGTATTGAACTGTATTGTAATTGTGCTAACCCCCCCTCTACATTGTAAAGCGCTGCATAAACTGTTGGCGCTATATAAATTGTGTAAAATAATAATAGTAATTTTATGGGTTGTTACCAACATGTGGGGAAAATTTCATGTCAATATCACCTTTTAGAGATATATTTACCTAGAAAAATGGTGACATGTTCAATACTTATTTTACCCGTTCTACAGTATGCTTTAGAGAAATAAACACAAAATGAACAGGGAGCTTGTAATCCAAGAACAGTGCTTCACCCCCTCCTTACAGACTATAACCTACCCTGCTGTCCCCCGTACCTGTTACATTGTATCCCTAAAGGATAGGCAAGAAAATAAAAGTCCTTTCATTTTTTTTACTACAAATCCTTTCAGCAGTTTCTGCTAAAAACAGTAGAAACTGATTTTAGAGATACTGCTGAAATAAACAGCTGAATCAACCTGCATGCATTCTGTTCATTCTTAGGTTATTGCTCCTTGGGAGCACCAACAAAAACAACTCAGCTGAAAAGCTACCAATAAATGATTTTCTCTTTTCAAATCTTTACGTCGGAACTCCGCCGGACCCAGTTCCTATCGAAAAGTCCGCTCGTCTGTATGCTAGTCCGACGGACAAAAACCGACGCTAGGGCAGCTATTAGCTACTGGCTATCAACTTCCTTATTGTAGTCCGGTCGTACGTCATCACCTACGAATCCGTCGGACTTTGGTGTGATTGTGTGTAGGCAAGTCCGTTCATTCAGAAAGTCCTTTGGAAGTCCGTCGAAAGTCCGTCGGATAGACTGTCGGACCAGTCCGGTCGAAGAGTCTGCTCGTGTGTACGCGGCATTAGGTTTGAGTAGAATGTTCTAGAATTACTTTGCAAGTTCATTTTATGGTTGTCTCTTCTTTGGAATACTTGAAAATACACTTGCTGTGTAGTAAAGCTAAAAAACTATTTTCTTTTTCTTTATGCTTAATTTGCTCCTTGCATTATAGAAACATTTTTCGAAAAAGGTCGTAAGGAAAATCATGCATGGTCATGTGGAACCCCCCAGTAAGTCTCACCTGTAGTAACAGAGATTAAGATGACCAGTATAAGGCTCAGCAGAGTCTTCATGGTCGATGTGATCCCGATGGCGCTGGAGAGAGAACACTGGACCCAGAATGTTTATCCAATCTCACTAGAGCACTTATTTGTACCTAATAATAACCTTTAAAACTGGCGCATTTGAAATGAAGAATTCTATTAAAAAGTGGGTGTGCAATCACAAGATAATTGTCAGGGACAGGTGGACGCAATTATCTAAAGCTATATTTAACATTATAATAATTATGTAAAACAATACAGGTAGTGCAGTTGGTTCAGTGAAAGGAGAAGAGATTTAGGTGACCATTTACTTACAGTGCCTTGAAAAAGTATTCATACCCCTTGCCATTTTCCAACATTTTGTCATGTTGCGACCAAAAATGTAAGAGAGAGAACACCGGACTCGGTGTGCTTATTCATTCTCACTAGAGCTCCTATTTGTACCTAATAATAAGGCAGTGCATTTATTCTGGGACATTTCAAATGCGTCATTGCAATAGAAAATGGGTGTGCAAGTACAAAATAATTGTCAGGTGGACACAGTTATCTAAGGATATATGAACCCTTTCACTGCCAGAGCCGTTTTTGCGTTTTGTTTTTTTTTTTTTTTGCATGTTTAAAAAACAATTTTTAGGGCTGAAGATTACATAATACCCCCAAATATGCTATATGAAAGCAGACACTCTAATGACGTGTACACACAGGCGGACTTTTCGGCATCAAAGGTTCGACGGTCTTTTTGACGGACTTCCAACGGCCTTCCGAAAGAACAGACTTGCACGCACACGATCACACCAAAGTCCGACAGATTCGTACGTGATGACGTACGACTGGACTACAATAAGGAAGTTGATAGCCAGTAGCCAATAGCTGCCCTAGCGTCGGATTTCGTCCGTCGGACTAGCATACAGACGAGCGGATTTTTTTCGACCGGACTCAAGTCCGTCTGAAAGATTTGAAACATGTTCCAAATATAAAGTCCCTCTGATTTTCGACTGAAAAAGTCCGCTGCAGGTCCGATGAAGCCCACACACAGTCGGATCGTCCGACGGATTCGTCCCGTTGGACCAGTCCGGTCGAAAAGTCCGCCCGTGTGTACATGGCATTATGCCCCGTACACACGATCGGACATTCCAACAACAAAACCGTGGATTTTTGTTCGAAGGATGTTGGCTCCAAATTGTCTTGCATACACACGGTCACACAAATGTTGGCCAACAATTACAAACGTGGGAATGCGGTGACGTACAAGACGTTACGATGAGCCGAAAAAAAAAGTTCAATCGCCAGTGCGGCTCCTTCTGCTTGATTCCGAACGTGCGTGAACTTTTGTGCGTCAGACTTGTGTACACACAATCGGAAATTCCGACAACAAAGTTTTGTTGGCCTAAAATTTGAGAACTTGCTAGCCAACATTTGTTGGCGGAAAGTCCGATAACAAATGTTCGATGGAGCGTAAATACGGTCGGGCTTTCAGCCAACAAGCTCACATCCAACATTTGTTGTCAGAAAAAGATCGTGTGTACGGGGCATTAGACTCCTGGAGAATAAAATAGTGCTAGTTGCAATTTTTTATGTCACACAATATCAGTGCAACAGTGTGCAACTTGTGTAGCGCAATTGATGTTTTCAGGGGTAGGCGCCCCCAAGGCGTGCATTTACATTCGTATATTTGTGTATGGGGTTGGGGCACCAAAAATCTTTACTAAACTTTTTTTACTAAAAAGTTTTGCTAAACTTTTTTTTCATGAGATAGGGGACAAAATGTCCCCTATGTGATGCATTTTTTTGGTGCCAGATTCTGTTAATGAGACTATAAGGTTCTCAAAGAAACCTGTCCTCCAATTAACTCAATGCACAGATCGTACTCCGTTAACTTCTTTCCTGGCCACACTGGGTGGGGAAAGTGACACCAAGACCTGGAAGTAATGTTTTAAATGTTGCATTAACAGGAAGGAGAGATCAGCAGATGGATGTTCACTGCTCTCCCTCCCCTATACACAGTGGTACCTACCATGCTGGTTCTGTGTCCACTGATGCATGCAGAGCCCAGGAGGCATGGCGGAAGAGCATGCGCATGGGGGGGGGGGTCAGCACATATCGGGGTGTGTGGAAGCAATCCGGAAGCTGCAGCCGCTGGAAACGTGTATTAACCCCCTGAAGCAGTAAAAAAGGTTATACGCTATAATAGCTGTAACAGTATAGCCCAGCTCATTTCAAATGATTGCAAGGTTTCTTCCATTGGAAGTATGAAATTCTATTGGGAGACTGAGGAGTTAATTGTGACAGGAAGGAGGAGGTCTTTTTGTTAGATATAATGTTCCCCTGATGACAGCACAGATGCCATTCCTGAGAAAGTTGTTTTTTGATGAAACACGTGGAGTGGGAGCAGTCTGTGATGTCCTTACATCTAACTGGATATATCAGTGACCCCACTCCGGATACATGGATTGCTGTGTCTAATAAGGTGTTCTTAAAGTGATTGTTTTTTTTAATTTAACGTTTACAAACAAACACGTCATACTTAGGTCGGGTTCACATATGTGCAGCCGTGGGTTCGTGTCTGGGGTCCAGTGAGTGTCTGTTCACCAGTTCAGGTGCGATTCAGGTCCGCATTTTTGCCTGAATTTGCACTTGAACCGGACCCAAACACGCACAGGACCCTTTTGAAATCTGCTCCAGGGTTGCTTGCTGAAGTTGATGACGAGTGATGAGCAAAGTGTGTCTATTACACTCTCTCTCACACTGCCCAGACCCAGCGCTGACAGCCCACCCCCCTCCTCGCATGGACAGGAGAGGAAAGAGAGAGAGAAGGATCTGCTCCTCCTCCTCCTGCCCCTCTCCTCTTGTGTGTGTCTGTGGCCCCATCCACATTCCAGTTATCAGAGACCCCCTTATATCAGAGTTACTCTTTATACCACAGTCTTCAGTGTTCCCCCTTACATCAGAGTTCTCAGGGTTCTTCCTTAAATCAAAGTCCCCAGAGTTCTTCCTTATATCAGGGTCTGCAGAAATCCCCCCTTACAGTCCCTTCTTACAGTGTAAAGGAACTCTGCAAGTTCAGATGTATAGAGGAACTCTGTGGATTCAGGCGTAAATGGGAAACTTTGCGTATTCAGATGTAAAATGGAACTCTGTGGACTCTGGTGTAAGGGGGGGGGGATTTCTTGTGAATAAATATAATTACAATGGTTATTTAATCACAAAATATATGTATAGTGTATACTACTAAAAAGAATTTGCTGTGTGCCACTTCGGGTTAGGTTTGAAGAAAAGGTGGCAACCCTACTCAAGATGGTAGGAAGGGGTCCCGCTGCAGGACCATAATAAAGGGCCCTGTTATGGAAGAAAAGGACCCCGGGATCAGTGGGAAAGGCCCTAGAACCAGAGGTCAGGGGGGCCATACATGGTTTCTTGCACTGGGGCCAGGATGGTTCTAGTTACGCCTCTGCTGAGATCCTCTTGTCTTCTGCCACAGTTTGGTCCTGCACTGCTATGTTCTTTGTGACATAATCGGGAGGCTGCTGGCTCTTCCAGGTTCAGTCAGTAGGCCTCCTGACGATGTGCTGCTAGGTCTACCCCCTCCTCTCTTGTGAATGAAAGACTATGCTCCTGTGATATGTGACGTGCATATCCCAGGAGGCACAACGAGAACAGTGCATGCTATTTGCCTGGACAGGGAAACTTCCCTTGCAAAGTGGATAATCTACTTGAGTTTAGTAAATCAGCCCCTCAATGACCTGACTTGTCCAAACCAGCACTGATGTGACCCCTCTGATGCCAAGAGTAGGTAGCAAATAGAGAGTGGCAGTCTAGAGAAAAAGTCACTAATGAAAATGGTAGCAGCTCCCCTAGAAAAGGTCCTGAGTCAACCTAATGCACATATAAGAACAAGAGGGAGAGGGTACCTCCATCTGAGTGTGAACTGTTGATGGGCATAAAAGAGTTTGGCTGGGAAGCTGCTGAATGGATGAAGGAGAGAACCGTCGTTGTGCTGGGAGCTAGAAAGCAAGCTGTCCGGCTTGTGTGATGGCTTCTGGGTCTCCTCTGCCCACTCGGCAACAATTGGCTCCACTCGGTGATGGCATAACTCTGTAAATGGGGTGTGGTTTTGCGTTTTAGGAACCCGCCCCTTTGTCAAACCAATAGCATCCCCCATTTTCCATATCTGGAATGAATACAATTTTTTTTTCTGTTGCAATGGGGAGCTTCCTGTAGGGCGACTTTGAAATGAATATATATATTTAAAGGTTTAGTTCACTTTAACCAATAAAGTTCCTATGCAGGTAGGAGGTGCCTATAGATAAAAACAAACAGTGCAGCTTTGACTGACGTTGGATAATGGCCTTGCTGTCGGTGTAGGCCTTTTAACTACCTCCTGAAGGGCTGGAAATCTCCCAGAGATGGTATTATCCTGTCCTGTTTTGTTGCTATGATGTTGTGAAGACTCTCCCAGCCTATACTGCTCACATCCACCATCACAGGAGCGAGCTCTTAAACAATTGCATGCAGGTGGTTCACCTTCTCATCCATTGTGGCATTACTGAGTTCAGAGCTATTGCGAAGGAGGGGAGAAAACACATGCACAGGGGTTTGAATCAGCTGGGGGTGTCTTGACAAAATTCTAGCAATAAGGCAGGATGGGGTGATGCCATCTCTGGGCGTTTTCCAGTCAGGCTTCGTGAGGTAGATAAAAGGTCTATACCAATAGCTGTAAGAGGGGCATTTTGGTTAATGGCCTACAAATATAGCAAGGGCATTATCCTACGCAAGTTAAAGCTGCAGAGGTTATTTTTATCTACAGGTGCCTATTACCTGTATAGGCAATTTTTTGATAAAGGTGAACCAACCCTTTAAATAAATGATCACACTTAATATGACTTGACTTTATTTGCCCTCATTTATTAATTGTGATTTAAAAGTAAAAGGAGAAAAACTGCGCTATGGAGTGTACAATGTAATAAGCTATGACTAGAGGTGTTATACGACACTAAACAGAAATAAAAAACACTACACTACACTTTTCTCACTACAGTCTCAGCAGGTCATAGTGTATGAAACATGAAAGCATGGCTCCATCCTGCCTTGTATCAACGGTTCAGTCTGGTGGTGGTGGTGTAATGGTGTGGGGGGATATTTTCTTTGGGCCCCTTAGTACCAACTGACCATCATTTAAATGGCACGGCCTACCTGAGTATTGTTGCCGACCATGTCCATCCCTTTATGACTGTGACAGTGACAGTGTACCCATCTTCTGATGGCTCCATCCAGCAGGATAATGCACCATGTCACAAAGCTCCAATCATCTCACCACTGGTTTCTTGAACATAACAATGAGGTAACTGTACTGCAATGGTCTCCACAGTCACCAGATCTCAATCCAATATATTTTATTCTATCTTTTCATGTGACAACACTGAAGAAATAACACTTTGCTGCAATGTAAAGTAGTGAGTGTACAGCTTGGAAAACAGTGTAAATTTGCTGTCCCCTCAAAATAACTCAACACACAGCCATTAATGTCTAAACCGCGGGCAAACAAAAGTCAGTATATCCCTAAGTGAAAATGTCCAAATTGGGCCCAAAGTGTCAACATTTTGTGTGGCCACCATTATTTTCCAGCACTTCCTTAACTCTCTTGGGCATGGAGTTCACCAGAGCTTCACAGGTTGCCACTGGAGTCCTCTTCCACTCCTCCATGACGACATCACAGAGCTGGTGAATGTTAGAGACCTTGAGACACCAGAGACTTGTGCTGCAGGGCAGTATTCCAACATATTAACGACCCCAAACACACCTCCAAGATGACCACTGCCTTGCTAAATAAGCTGAGGGTAAAGGTGATATATAGTTACATAGTTACATAATAGGTGAGGTTGAAAAAAGACACAAGACCATCAAGTCCAACCTATGTGTGTGAAAACTGTGATGGACTGGCCAAGAATGTCTCCAGGCCTAAACCCTATTGAGCATCTCTGGGGCAAATGGAAGGTGGAGGAGCGCAAGGTCTCTAACATCCACCAGCTCTGTGATGTCATCATGGAGGAGTGGAAGAGGACTCTAGTGGCAAACTGTGAAGCTCTGGTGAACTCCATGCCCAAGAGGGTTAAGGCAGTGCTGGAAAATAATGGTGGCCACACAAAATATTGACACTTTGGGCCCAATTTGGATATTTTCACTTAGGGGTGTACTCACTTTTGTTGTCCGCGGTTTAGACATTAATGGCTGTGTGTTGAGTTATTTTGAGGGGACAGCAAATTTACACTGTTATACAAGCTGTACACTCACTACTTTACATTGTAGCAAAGTGTCATTACTTCAGTGTTGTCACATGAAAAGATAGAATAAAATATATTGGATTGAGATCTGGTGACTGTGGAGGCCATTGGAGTACAGTGACCTCATTGTCATGTTCAAGAAACCAGTGGTGAGATAATTGGAGCTTTGTGACATGGTGCATTATCCTGCTGGAAGGAGCCATCAGAAGATGGGTACACTGTAGTCATAAAGGGATGAACATGGTCATCAACAATACTCAGGTAGGCCATGGAGTTTAAACAATGCTCAATTGGTACTAAGGGGTCCAAAGTTTGCCATGAAAATATCCCCCACACCATTACACCACCACCAGCCGGAACCATTGATACAAGGCAGGATGGATCCATTCTTTCATGTTTCATACACTATGACCTGCTGAGGCTGTACTGAGAAAACTGGAGGTTTTATGGAACCAGCTTATATCTGCAAAAGCCTTTATGACTTTTCTGTAATGGGGGTCATTTTCATCTGGTAAGCTTCCATTTTGTCCTCACTGTGGTGATTCACTGGGATCCACTGGGATTTGTATGTTTGTCCCTTTTGGGATTCACCATATGGATTCATTACCAGTTACCTGGATTTCATTTTGTTTGGAACTTTTTCTACACATCTGTGTTTTTTTTCACTCAATTAAGGATAATTTTTACTTGGCAAGGACTTTATTTGCACTCTCTTTGTGATACTTGTTAAGTGTTGCACCATTTTGTTTAAATCCAATTATGGTGATCCTGTGCAAATTGTAGCCTCAGTTTCCTGTTCTTAGCTGACAGGAGTGGCACCCGATGTGGTCTTCTGCTGCTGTAGCCCATCTGCTTCAAGATTCAATGTGTGGTGCGTTCAGAGATGGTATTCTGCATACCTTGGATGTAGCAAGTGGCTATTTGAGTTACTGTTGCCTTTCTATCATCTCAAACCAGTCTGCCCTATATCCTATGACCTCTGACATAAACCATGCATTTTTATCCACACAACTTCCGCTCACTGGATATTTTCTCTTTTTCGGACCATTCTCTGTAAACCCGAGAGTTGGTTGTGTCTGAAAATCCCAGTAGATCAGCAGTTTTTAAATACTCAGACCAGCCCGTCTGGCACTAACAACCATGCCACGTTCAAAGTCACTTAAATCCCCTTTCTTCCCCAATCTGATGTTTGAACTTCAGCAAGTCACCTGCAGCAAGTCCTCTTCACCGTGTCTTCACCCCATCTTCACCACATGGCGGGCAGAATTTGGGGGTCCTCTTGTTAAAGGGGGCTTCCAGATTCCAAAAAGCCCCCTGCCCGCAGACCCCCACAACCACTACCCAGGGTTGTGGGGAAGAGGCCCTTGTCCCCATCAACATGTATAGATTGGGGGGACCCGCACATCTTTTTTTTTTCACATTTTTGTATTGCTGGCAACGTTTTTATTTTTTATTCACTCAGCTGTCAGCGGGGAAGTCCGCTGACAGCTGATGGCTCATCCGTTGGTAAAGACGCAGTGGTTTCCCGGCCTGCTCCTTAACACCCAGCTATTCACTGTGCTCTGTTTCCTGATTGGGCAAAGCCTTGCACCATTGCTTCAGCCAATCAGGGCCCTAGAATGCACTGTGCAGCACGCAGTGCATTGTGGGGGGCTCGGCAGGCCAATATCCCACCGAGTGCCCTGCAAAATGGGTGCTGTTCGGGGCCAAACCAATGCTCGGCCCGAACAGTTTGCCCATTTCTACGATATATATTTATATATTATGCTACTTACCTGGTAATGTTATATAGTTCAATAGTTACATATTTAAGCCTTACCCACCTGCTTGAACTGATACATTTTAATTTTTACCTCTGGACTCCTGCAGCCATAACACAGCCCTTCTGGACCAATTACCTTTATACCTGCACCCACAGACGTAACCTTACTGCCATGTACCCCTGATTTAAATTCATGCACATATTTTTTTTTTAAACACACACACGGAAATTTCACTACAAAAAATGTGTATCTTGGATGGAAATTTTATCTGGCAAACACAGGTATTCAATGGGAGTGAACAGTATCCCACTCTTACAATGCTGTTTAAGAGACAAGTAGAGATAAGGCAATTTTTCCTTAATCTGAATTCTCCTTTAATGACATCATTTTAGCACATCTCCTGTATGTGGCCTTTAGTGCCTAGGGTTAGTACATTTTAACTCGGAGCCTTTCTTCATGAAATGTACTTCATATCCACCATGGGTCTTAAGATAATCGCAGACTTGTTTGGTGGTACATCCCTTGAATGTCCAGTCATCATATCCATCTGTAAAATTAAATTATAGGTATTACATACTTGCCAACATTCTCAAAAATTTTTTAGGGACACTTTTTTTCTGTAAGCGGAGTATTATTTTAATTAGCGGGTGGGGTATTCGTTTGCAGGCATGGTCTAGCAGGAGAGGAAAAATGCGGCATGTGAAGTGCGATGTGCTGAAAAATGGGCGTGGTTTAAATCACGTTAAATATTGGGCGTGGCTTAAAGATGGTGTGGTTAAATAGAGTCTGAGATTACTTACATAGTGGAGAATGTGGTAATATATAGGGAAAGAAAAGAGAAAACTAGGGATGGAGGGAGGGAGAAAGAGAGGAAGAGAGAAAGATGGAGGGAGGAAGAAAGAAAGAGAAAGGGAGAGAGAGAAAGAAAAAAGATGGAGGGAGAGAGAAAGGAAAAAAGATACGGGAAGAGAGGAAGAAAAAAACTATAGGGGGGAAGAGAGAGAGAGAGTTGGGGTGTGGATGGAGAAGAGGGGGGTGAGCAGAGTTGGAGTGGGGATGGAGAAGAGGGGGGTGAGCAGAGTTGGGGTGGGGATGGAGAAGAGGGGGTTAAACTGAGTTGGGGGGAAGGAGAAGAGGGGGGTTGAGCAGAGTTGGGGTGGGGATGAAGTAGAGGGGGGGTTATGATCAGAGCTGGGCTGTTCCTATCTGCTGGGAGGGAAGCCACTGGGACAGAACAGTGGAGGGGACAGGCACAGTTTCTGAGTACATGGCAGTTTGGCATTATACTCTTTCTCCTTCCTCACCTCAATCACTAATGTAGCTTCTTTGCCAAGCAGCTCCATGCCACAGCACAGGAAGCCAGCTGAAAGTAATGGAAAGCGGGGTGGAAAGCGGGGCAGCCCGCCTCAGCCGATGACTAAATTCCCCATGACTGAGCTCCGAGGGGCGTAGCGAAACGCGTTGGAGACGTGGCCTGGTGGGAGCCCAGGCTGAGATTATCTTTCCTACCATCGCACCACTCACATGGATGTGCGGAATCGGGGATCCCTTCCTTCCTCTCTCCAGTGGTCACAGGAGCAAGAACAACCTCCACTCCCTTGCTGGTACTCCCGCAGTAGTGGACACATACACCATGCACACCAGTCTTCCGTGGGTCCTGCTACCTCCTCAGCTGATAGGAAGCTGAAGTTTGTGGTTACATCCCTCCATTTTTACATGATCCAGAATCTCCCGAGTCTTGACTTCCAGCCCACCCAGCTTACTATGTGGGCGGGCTGGGATGACACCTTTGGCAACCATCCGACCATGCCCATGCACCATACGGGGTAGTGCTGCAGGCTTTGTATGGGGGATCAGACACCCCCCCCCCCCCCCCCTTGGTACAGTCTCTAGGCCTCTGCCCATGACAAAGGCTATTTTTAGGGATTTTGCCCGAGACAGGCTCAGACCGGGACATCGGTCTGATTTCCATGAATGTACCAGGCATACCAGGACTGTTGGCAACTATAGGTATCATCTCCAAACGGCCCATATGTCAGCCTGGGATTCCCAATTGACAAAGAATTGTAAAGAAAGGGTGGGAATAGTGTAACCCTCCCCCCCTCCTTTTTCAAAATTTACGCCAGATCCTTCAGGTGTAGTAGAGAGGGGCACAAGAATAAGATAAAAAACAAAAAAAAAAGACCCAAATTCAATACCAGACCCTTTGGGGTGGATTTACTAAGACTGGAAAGTGCAAAATCTGGTACAGCTGTGCATAGCAACCGTCTACCGATCAGCTCGTAACATCATCTTGTTCAATTAACCACTTAAGGACAGAGCCTCTTTTTGACACTTGTTGTTTACAAGTTAAAATCATTTTTTTTTGCTAGAAAATTACTTAGAACCCCCAAACATTATATATTTTTTTTCTAACACCCTAGAGATTAAAATGGCTCTGTCACAACGTATTTGCGCAGCGGTCTTACAAGCGCACTTGCGCATTAAAAATTAAGACCACAGTAAATTTAGCCCAATTTTTTTTATATTGTGAAAGATAATGTTACACCGAGTAAATTGATACCCAACATGTCACGCTTTAAAATTGCGCCCGCTCGTTGAATGGCGACAAACTTTTACACCTAAAAACCTCCATAGGCGACGTTTAAAAATGTCTACAGGTTACCAGTTTTGAGTTATAGAGGAGGTCCAGGGCTAGAATTATTACTTTCGCTCTAATGATCGTTTTCAAATGTGGGCGCTACTCACGTATGCATTCGCTTCTGCACGTGAGCTTGTTGGGAAGGGGCGCTTTGAAATTTTTTTTATTTGTTTTCTCTTATTTCTTTTTCTTTTTTATTTTGACATTGTCTTTTTTAAAAAAAATGTTCAGGTCACTTTTATTTCAATTACAAGGAATGTAAACATCCCTCGTAATAGAAAAAAAAGCATGACAGGACCTCTTAAATATGAGATCTGGGGTCAAAATGTCTCCTAAGAGCTATGGGCTGAAGTGACGTTTGACGTCGCTTCCGCCCTCCCATGCTATGGAGCCGAGTGGGGGCCATCTTCCCCTCAGTTGGCAGTCAGGCATCCACGGAAAAGGACGCGTTCATCTCCGCTGCTACCGGCGGGTTGGGTAAGTGGCGGAGACAACCGGAGCGCAGCGGGAGGGGGGTGTGCTCCTCTTCCACCACTAATAAAAGTGATCTAGCTGCTGCCATAACCCCGGTATTTAGCGTCAAAGTACCGACGTACGGGTGCGTCGTTTTGCGTGAGCTGGTTAAACTTTGACAGAAAAAAATAGAAGCTGATTTTTTTGTATGCACAGCTGCTCCAGATTTTGCACTCCCCAGTTTTAGTAAATCAACCTCTTTGAGTCTTTTTAGGGGGACTCCATGCTTCTAATTTCCTATTTTTGTTGTGTGGGGTCCCACCCAATATCCATATGACCTTTGCCACAGCATTCAGCTTGACAGGCCAGTATAGGAGGAAGACAAACGCGTTGCCTCGTCTTGATTTAAGCAGGCCACATGGGGGGGTAGCTTTCCAGGGGGAATCTTCTTGGCAGAATAGCTGAAAGGAGCTTTTGTAATCCAGAGGAACAATTTGAAGCCAATTGCACCCCTAAAATGCACCAAATCCCCCTTCAATTTCACCCTGACCTTAGGAAACAATGAATTTACCCAAAATAGTGAAACTAGGCCCAAATCACACAATTTCCACCCAAATTTAGGAAAAATTTTAAAAAAGCTATCAATTTTGCTCATCCATAATTAATATTATTTTTAGCTAATGAATAATTAAAGGTCACTTCTTACGTCCATTATAGAGTCCACCAGAGAATTCGAAGCATCGATTCTGAGTTCCTGTGCATTTGTAGATCTCTGGTTTGCATTTCTTTTCCTTCTCGGCACACGCCGGACACTCCACCTTATTCTCCTTTAAGTCTACCGGGGTCACAACTATGAGGACAGAATATTTGGTGCATTATAAAAGATGTACTCTCTTTACAGCAAATATATTTTACATGAAAAATATTAAGGGCAAATCCCACACAATACCATTGTTCTCAAGCATTTCAAAAGCCCAAGAATCTCTCTTCCTAATCTAAAATACCAAAAAATTGACAAAGTTCCTGACCATTCGCTACTCTCTTCATATCAAAAAATGTTTTGGCTAGAGATACAATTTAGGTTTTAAGTTATGTACAAGGATATTTTTTTATTTTTTGCAGCCTTGAAGTATGACAGGATCAACACTGATTAGATCTTCCCCATGTTTTCCAGCTGTTTTGAAATATTGCTATAGCTTGCACTATAACTACTGGCCAGCATGGTTACTGGATTTGAAAGACATGCCCTCCAAGATTTATCATTGCCCCAGCTAGCTTATATCTTAAAACACAAGCAAGACAGTGTAAGTGGGGTAAGGTGAAAGTTGGCATAACATTTAGATTTCTGGGCTCCTTTAGCCAGTTTCAGGCCCAATGTGCTCTAATGTGAGCCTACACTCCCAGAGGGAGTAGCCAGCCCTCTTATAACGCACCAGCCAGCAAAGTAAAAGCACCAATACCTTCCGCCCCTCTTCTGAAGGATCAAGAGGCCTACTACTTACAGTTCCCCAGGCATGGGCCACCACATTAAGAAGAAAGTAAGTCCAGTTCAGAAGTCTCCTCACTCTCCTGAACCATACCAGACCCCATTCCCTCAACATAGGAGGGTCATGTTGATGAGGACAAAGGCCTCTTCCACACAACCCTGGCCGGTGGTTGTGGGGGTCTGTGGGCATGGGGCTTATCAGAATCCAGAATCCCTCTTTAGTAATTGGGCATCCAGATACTGATTTCCCCCATATAAAAACATGACGGGGTTCTAAGTATTCACTACCCAATCCAAACTAATAATAAAAAAGTTTTGGCTTTAGATGTACTTTAAAGTGGTTGTAAAGGTTCAAGGTTTTTTAACTTCATGCATTCTATGTGTGCAGTTCCCCCCTCAGCCCACCTAATACTATCTAAGCCTCATCTTGATTCAGCAATGTGCATGAGAGCTGAAGCTCTCCTTTGTCTTTCCCCCTTGATTAGCTGGGTAGTAGACATGTGCAATCCGTTTTGTAATGAATCAAAATTCGGCCGAATTTTGCATCCTTCGGACATTCGGATGCATCCGAATGTCTTAAAAAAAATAACGAATTTCAACTAATACGAAAGAAATTATAGCGAATATAACAAATGAATTCGACATGATTCGGTATTTCGGTAAAGATCTAATGAAACAAAAGGTCAACTCAAAGTAAATCTTACAGTCCAATCAGCTGATTACTTTTATGCTGGAGGTTGGATTACTGGCAAAGTGCATTCCTGAGAACTGAGTGAGAAGGGTGTTGAATTGTATTTGAGCAGAGGAGAAGAGATATTGTCATTGTTTATTGAATCTATTAACACACACAAACGACTTTCCAAACTACGGATCATCACGAATATATAAACATAAGTATCGAATTTCAACTAATACGAAAGAAATTATAGCAGATATAACAAATGAATTTGACATGATTCGAGATTCAGTATAACGAATATCGACACTCTACGAATAAGAACGAATTATCCGAAAACTAATTAACATAACAGAACGAAATTATGTATTTTATGAATGACAACTCACCGAAACTAAACAAAATTTCCCGTTGTGCACAAGTCTACTGGGTAGGATGTAATTAAATAAATGTGATTAAAAAATAAATAAATAAATGTGATCAAAAATTAAGGGAAAGTGTAAAAAAAAAAAAGTAAATAAAATAAACAATAAAAAAGAACCCATTAAATTGCCAC
Source organism: Aquarana catesbeiana (assembly GCF_042186555.1). Lineage (NCBI taxonomy): Eukaryota > Metazoa > Chordata > Amphibia > Anura > Ranidae > Aquarana > Aquarana catesbeiana. The sequence continues at coordinate 33,048,060 of NC_133333.1, read as the reverse complement.
CATCCCCTCGTCCTCACGCGCAGAAGCAAACGCATACGTAGGTCGTGTCTGCATATGTAAACGACGTTCTAACCACACATGTGAGGTATCACCACGAATGTTAAAACAAGAGCAATAATTCTAGGACAAGACCTAACTCTAAAAATGTAACCTGTAAACATTTAGTCTATGGAGATTTTTAAGTACCGAAGTTTGGCGCCATTCCACAAGTGTGCACAATTTTAAAGCGTGACATGTTAGGTATCTATTTACTGGGCGTAACACCAGCTTTCACATTATACAAAAAAATTAGGCAACGGTAACTTTAGTGTTTCTATTTTTTTTTTTTATTCATGAAAGTGTGTTTTTCCCAAAAAATCATATTTGAAAAATTGATGCGCAAATACCATGTGACATAAAAAATTGCAATGGCTGCCATTTTATTCCCTTGGGCCCTCACTAAAATATATATATATATATATATATATATATATATATATATATATATATATATATATATATATATACATATAATATTTGGGGGTTCTGAGTAATTTTCTAGCAATGATGATTTTTACATGTAAGAGAGGAATGCCAGAAATGGCCCGGTATGGAAGCGGGTAAGGGGAACGAGGTGGGGGATTATGAAAATAGAATGGGGATTTGGGATATACACCTTTTTTATATGTTTGTTTGTTTTTGTTGTTTTGTTTTTATTTTCCTCTGTGTGGCGAGCACGAGTTTTTAATGGTTATACAAATCTGTGTTTTTGGATATTTGTTTGTTAACTATTTAAAATGAATAAAAAAGATTTAATCAAAACCCATGACCAAAACCATTAAGGAGAATAGTAAAATAGTACACTGAATAATGTATAAAGAGAAAAGCAAACATTTATCACTGTTAAAATAAATGTGGATATGTACTGTATATAAAGAAACACACGCTATAAAAAAATAAATAAATAACATGCACTCAACAGGGGAAGTTTTTTTTTTTTTTTAAATAATTAGTGTGTTGATGTGGCTAGAAAGGCGGGACCAATAAAAGGCAAAAATTAAGAAGATTAAACTTCAGCTTTAACGTTTATTTATGTTATTTATTTAGACTCCCTTTAAAAAGGTTTTGTCTGATTTCCATTTTTCATTGGTTGCACCCTTGTATGTACTTTATTTTTTCCCTGTGGTTTTCCAACTTACTTTTCAGCTGGTCAGTATTGCAGTGGTCTCCCTCGCAGCACTTAGTCACGCTATGTACCTCCGCTTTCCCCGAGCTCATGTTAAAGGTACCAGCGCACAAATCTTTTCCCTTTTGACATCCTCTTGTAGTCTGGTAAACGGAAAGAGATCCTGGTGGAGAAGCAAGTAAGCAATACGTATTAATACGATATATTACGATCTTAAAGTGCTATTAAACCCTGGACTCTGCATTCTCTATATCTGGTCTCCCACAGTACACAGAACATGGAAATGCAATTCTTTTAGTAAATATAAACTGCTAAATACCTTTTCTCATCAGCAGTATGTAGCAGTCTTGTGACTTCCATCAGTGTCTGGTTAAAGCTTATAGGAGGAGTTTTCATTCTCCTCTGACTGTCCTATGAGGCTGCAGGACCCCTGACCCTCTGTCTGGACAGTGCTGATTGGCCCTGTGCTGATCACATGCACCCTCCCAAGAAAAAAAAAAAAAGAAAAACTCTCTAACTATACACACCAAACTGAGCATGTGCCAAGTGACTCCGAAGGCTCTATCATATAAGGAGATGGGTTGGGGACAGTGGAAGTAGGAGGATTAGAGAAGACAGGATCAAGCACCATTTTTTTACTTTTTGCGGAGGATTAACCCCTTACGTTCCACAGGAGTATAACAAGCATGCTTTACTGCATAGACAGACTGATTTTTACTATTGTGGGCACCTTTAACCACTTGCCGACCAGCCGCCGCAGCTTTACTGCGGCAAAATGGCACAGCTGGGCGAAACGACGTTATGTTAAGTCGCTTCGCCCTGTGGCCACTAGGGGCGTGCGTGCGCCTGCTGCATGCCCACTGCACGCCCCCTGATCCGTTGCGAGTGCCCGGCAGTCACGATCACCGCCAGGCTCCCGAGATCGCCGCTGAGACACTGAGAACCAGGATCTGTGTGTGTAAACACAGTTTCCGGTTCTCTGAGGGGAGAAGTGACAGATCGTCTGTTCATACAGAGTATGAACAGCGATCTATCTCTTCCCCTACACAGTCCCCTCCCCCCTTTAAGATAGAAACACAGACAGGGAACACAATTAACCCCTTGATCGCCCCCTAGTGTTAACCCCTTCCCTGCCAGTGACATTTTTACAGTAATCAGTGCATTTTTATAGCAATGATCGCTGTACTCATGCCAATGGTCTCAAAAATGCGTCAAAATTGTCCGATGTATCCGCCATAATGTCGTAGTCCCGATAAAAATCGCAGATCGCCGCCATTACTAGTAAAAAAAAAATTAATAATAAAAATGCCATAAAACTATCCCCTATTTTGCGAAAACCAATGAATATACGCTTATTGCGATTTTTTTTTACCAAAAATATGTAGAAGAATACATATCGGCCTAAACTGAGGAAAAAAATAATTTTTTAAAAAATATTTGTGGGGGTATTTATCATAGCAAAAAGTAAAAAATATTGCGTTTTTTTTCAAAATTGTCGCTCTTTTTTTGTTTATAGCGCAAAAAATAAAAACCGCAGAGGTGATCAAATACCACCAAAAGAAAGTGGGAAAAAAAGGACGTCAATTTTGTTTGGGTGCAACATCGCATGACCACGCAATTGTCAGTTAAAGTGACGCAGTGCCGAATCGCAAAAAGTACTCTGGTCAGGAAGGGGGTAAAATCTTCCGGGGCTGAAATGGTTAAGGAGGGAAATGTGAAGATTTTGTTTTAGATTTTGCTTGCTATTCTTTTTATTAAAGCTAAAAATATACCTTGAGTCCTTTTATTTTTTTTTTAGGAACCAGTTTGGACTCACCTTAACCACTTGACCTCTGGAAGGATTTACCCCCTTCATGACCAGGGCATTTTTTGCTACTCGGCACTGCCCTACTAAAGTAGGGCAATTGCTAGGTTATGCAACACTGTATGCAAATAATTTTTTTCCCCACAAATAGAGCTTTCTCATGGTGCTATTTGACCACCACTGTTTTTTTTTTATATTGTGTATTATATAAATGAAAAAAAGACCAAAAATTTTGAAAAAATCTTTTCTACTTTCTGTTATAAAACATATCCAATAAAAATCAAATTTCTTCATAAATTTAGACCAAAATGTATTCTGCTACATGGTATAAAAAAAAAATTAACACTGCGCTTTTGGGGACACTATACTATATTGGGGACACTAGTTCTGACCATACAGGCACTATACAGTAATAGCGGTGATCAGTAACTTATAGCTTGATGGCGTGTGATAGTGTGGCGTGCAATCTGGTGCTATCTGACACTGGCTGGGAGGGACTCTAGCTGACTAGCTGACACTGAAGTTGCTAGTGATAATAATGCAGTAATCAGTGATAATACTGGACACTGTCACTGTACTAATGACACTGGCTGTATGACTGCTCAATCAAAGGGTTAACTGTGGAAGTCAATCAAGGGGTTAAATGTGCCCAACAAGTGTATATGTGCTGCTTGTACTCACATAGAATTGGGCTGGCATCTCTCCCTGAACGAATAGAGCCAGCCAGATCCTGTGTGTTCTGTTTACAAACACACAGAGGTCTGTGCTGTGATTGGCCACAATCAGCAGGTATACAGCCAAAATCATTGGCTGCAACCTGCTGACAGAGTCGGGCTGTGGCTAATCACAGCACAGATCAGCAAGGGGCGCGAACTGCGTGCCCAAAAACCAGGGTGTAAGGTGTGACGTACCCGTACATTATGTAGCCTGGAGTTGCCGCCCACCTGCAGTGAATGTACTGTGGGTGGACGGCAAGTGGATATTAGGTGGGTGCTTCATCATCCATAAATACTCCAACAAAAAGGAAAAAAGCCCACAGACAACAGGAAATTAGCACTCTGCTAGCACCAGAACCTATATATAATTTAATATTTTTAATATAAAAAAATCATATAAAAGAGCTGAATGCGGTTGCATAAATGCTCAGTACAGTGCTATATCCCCCCACACCTAGAACAAACACCAAGGGGTCTATTTCTAAAAATAAATAAATAAATAACATAAAAAAATGGATAGCAATCTATTCAGTGAAAGTGCATATTCTGTCTGTGTGAATGGGGGAAAACGAATGTCATTAGGCTATTTCATGGGCTGAAATAATGTTTTTCATAAACATAAAACAGAAAATACCACATCTGACCAACAGATGGAGCTAAGTAGTATAAGAATTTCCTATATGGTACTTGGCACCATCTAGTGGCCAATGCAGTAATTTTTTTTTTTTTTATAAAATTCAGTGGAATACATTGAATCAACACAGGAAATAGCCTAATAACATTATTTTTTTTTTTAAAACATAAAATCATAAGAGACTGTGCTAATACAAAACCAAAACAGCCAGCAAAAAGGTGGAAGTCCTAAGTCATACTGAATATAAGTTGCAATTTCTATTCAACATTAGATTACTATTATTATTATTATACAGGATTTATTTAGCGCCGACAGTTTACGCAGCGCTTCATAACGTGAGGGTAGACAGTACAAATAAAATACACTTATCTTTTGCCCCATTTGCATAGAACGAATGTATGTGCATGCTAACTGGGTGAAATGCTGTGCGTATTTTTTTAAAAAAATAGACCCCCAAGCACATAAATGTACTAGGAACACAATGGAGCCACATAAGGATTGATTGATTGATTGGTGATTTATGGTTGGATAATTACAGTGGCGGCTGGTGCTCAGAATGTTTGGGTGGGCGCAAACTGAAAAATTCAGAAAAAAACCCATCATTTGCAGCCTCACTGTGCCCATCAATTGCAGTAACTGTACCATTAAACACAGCCACTGTGCCCCATCAAAAGCAGCCACTGTGTCATCAAACGCAGCCACTGTGCCCATCAATTGCAATCACTGTGCCCATCAAATGCAGTCACTGTGCCCATCAATTGCAGCCACTGTGCCATCAAACGCAGCCACTGTGCCCATCAGTTGCAGCCACTGTGCCCATTAATTGCAGCCACTGTGCCATTAAAGGCAGCCACTGTACCCATCAATTGCAGCCACTGTACCATCAGATGCAGCCACTATGCCCCATCAATGCAGCCACTGTGCTATCAAACGCAGTCACTGTGCCCATCAATTGCAACCACTGTGCCCATCATTTGCAACCACTGTGCCCATCATTTGCAACCACTGTGCCCATCAATCGCTGCCACTGTGCCCATCAAATGCTGTTATTGTACCCATCAAATGCTGTCACTGTGCAGGTGACGGGTAACACACCCACGCTTCCTGATTGGCAGAGAGGCAGTTCAGTGTTAGAAAAGCGAATATTCGTTCACTTTTCTAACACACCTGGGTGGAGTCCGAACGCAATGCTCTGTGCTCGCAGTTCACCTTTTTTGAAGCCTATTAGAGCCTATGGCTCTAATCAGGTGCTTCAAAAATACACCCCCCTCCCCGCTGCTGGAATTCAGGTGCCCGGCGTTTGAAAAGGGAACGAACGCCTCATTGGGGGGTGAGGGTGGCGGCCATGGATGGATTCCTGCTATGCATGAATCTATCCATTATTCATATAGGGGGGTGGCTGGAGAGAGGGGGCGGCGCCCATGTGCCCTTAATGAACGCACCGCCACTGGATAATTATCTACAGCAGGAGTGCAGATGATTAATTTTCTAGATGAAAGTATTGATTTATTGTAAAAGATCGTAAAATCCTACTTGTAAAAAAAAAAAATTGTAAGATCACCTAATGAATTTTTATTTTCTGCCTCTTTGTTACACCCTCTGTGAGCGCCCAAACTTCTCCTTTTCCATCCTACTCCCATTTGTTTTGAATGAGCAGTACACGTTAATTGTGATCATGTACACAGCACATGCCATCGTTCATTGTCCCTAGCCAATCTCAAGAGTGAGCATGTTCTGTCCCGCTTTCATGTCATTTTTCTGTGTTGTATTGAACTGCACGAGGTTGTTATTATTTTGCAATATGCTGACATCTAGTGGCAGCTTTGACCCACTGCAACCTGTTTACCGATGGGATTTTAGCAGCCCCCTTTGTCCTCCCCTCCTCTAGCTAGAACCTCCCCACTTCTTCCATGCTCCTTTAGTCGGTGTTCATTATTTGCTGAGACGAAGCTTGGGAAAGTCATTGTCATCTTACACTTCAAAAGACTGGAAAAAACATCCTCTGTACTTCAATTAGCTGGAGTAAAATTGCATTAGATTCAACTTCTGTCTCATTGAAATGTTAAGCTTAGGGTTGTCACTTTTTCTTCAAGCCAAACCTGAACACTTTTTTTATTTTTAGCATACACTGTAGGATTGTAACAGACCTGGGACACCTATGGGTGCTCCAAAGGTAATAGTAATGGGGTGCACATAGTGCCCCCTCACGCGCCTGTCAGACCCTGTTGCAAGCTACATTCTTGTCTGAATATTGTGTCCGGGTTCAGGCGGACTGAAACCCGGACACATGATTCAAAACCCGGGCTGTCCGGAGGGAATCCCGGACAGGTGGCAACCCTATTTAAGCTGCCTGTGGATTAAGCTGATGTGGATGTTAAAAAGAACTATTCTCTAGCTTACCAAATTTCTCCATCATAAGGTTTGTGTAGCATTTTTTGACATCCTTGTGGCAGATCTCACTTTTCGTGGGTTTACAGTCCGGTCCTGAGAGATTCTCACAGAAATGGCAGATCAGAGCCTCTGTAATATAAGGAAGACCATGCATTAATAAAGGAGCTGTGGAGACATTGAAAAATGTTAGTGATTTATAATGTGACCAATAATATCAATATTACAAGTGATCATGGAGTATGCAGGAGCTGTGGAAGAAATGGAAGATTTTATCGACTTTGATACACTATATTTTACTAACATATGCTTTAGAGAGATGAACACAAAATGAACAGAGAACATGCAATATAAAGAACAGAGATTTATCTTCCTTCTTACAGACTATAATCTTTCCCACTGTCCTCTGTACATGTTACGTTGTATCTTTAACTACCTCATGACTAGGGATGAGCTTCGAGTTCGAGTCGAACTCATGTTCGACTCGAACATTAGCTGTTCGCAAGTTCGCCGAACACCGAACAATTTGGGGTGTTCGCGGCAAATTCGAATGCCGCGGAACACCCTTTAAAAGTCTATGGGAGAAATCAAAAGTGCTAATTTTAAAGGCTTATATGCAAGTTATTGTCATAAAAAGTGTTTGGGGACCTGGGTCCTGCCCCAGGGGACATGTATCAATGCAAGAAAAAGTTTTAAAAACGGACGTTTTTTCAGGAGCAGTGATTTTAATAATGCTTAAAGTCAAACAATAAAAGTGTAATATCCCTTTAAATTTCGTACCTGGGGGGTGTCTATAGTATGCCTGTAAAGGGGCGCATGTTTCCCGTGTTTAGAACAGTCTGACAGCAAAATGACATTTGGAAGGAAAAAACACATTTAAAACTACCCGCGTAGTTGCCGACAATACACATAGAAGTTCATTGATAAAAACGGCATGGGAATTCCCCCCAGGGAAACCCCGAACCAAAATTAAAAAAAAAAAAAATGACGTGGGGGGGTCCCCCTAAATTCCATACCAGGCCCTTCAGGTCTGGTATGGATATTAAGGGGAACCCCGGCCAAAATTAAAAAAAAAAAATGACGTGGGGTTCCCCCTAAATTCCATACCAGACCCTTCAGGTCTGGTATGGATTTTAAGGGGAACCCCGCGCCAAAAAAAAAAAAAAAAAAACGGCGTGGGGTTCCCCCAAAAATCCATACCAGACCCTTATCCGAGCACGCAACCTGGCAGGCCGCAGGAAAAGAGGGGGGGACGAGAGTGCGGCCCCCCCCCCCTCCTGAACCGTACCAGGCCACATGCCCTCAACATTGGGAGGGTGCTTTGGGGTAGCCCCCCAAAACACCTTGTCCCCATGTTGATGAGGACAAGGGCCTCATCCCCACAACCGTGGCCGGTGGTTGTGGGGGTCTGCGGGCGGGGGGCTTATCGGAATCTGGAAGCCCCCTTTAACAAGGGGACCCCCAGATCCCGGCCCCCCCCTGTGTGAAATGGTAAGGGGGTACTTACCCCTACCATTTCACTAAAAAACTGTCAAAATAGTTAAAAATGACAAGAGACAGTTTTTGACAATTCCTTTATTTAAATGCTTCTTCTATCTTCCTTCATCTTCTGGACATGACGGGACTTCCCTGTGGCATTCCCCGTGACGTCACAGGGAAGTCCCGTCAAGTCACCGTGCGTCAGAGGGGGGCGGGGTCACCGGGTGGCCCCGCCCCCCGTTATTTAAGTACCGTCAGACGAGGAGACGCCGTCACACAGCGGGAGCCTCCCTCCATGCATGGATGCGGAGCGGCCCGCAGAAGAAAAGAAGAGAAGATGAAGATGAAGAAGATGAAGAAGAGAAGAGGATGAAGAAGAAGATGAAGAGAAGAGCGGGAGCCTCCCCCCCAATGCCATGGGTGCGGAGCGGCCCGAGGAGAAGAAGATAGAAGACGCCGCGGAGAAGATGCTGGACGAGAACGCCGGAGGAAGAACCAGAAGAGTCAGAAGAACCAGAAGAAGAAGAAGATGAAGGAAGATAGAAGAAGCATTTAAATAAAGGAATTGTCAAAAACTGTCTCTTGTCATTTTTAACTATTTTGACAGTTTTTTAGTGAAATGGTAGGGGTAAGTACCCCCTTACCATTTCACACAGGGGGGGGGCCGGGATCTGGGGGTCCCCTTGTTAAAGGGGGCTTCCAGATTCCGATAAGCCCCCCGCCCGCAGACGCCCACAACCACCGGCCACGGTTGTGGGGATGAGGCCCTTGTCCTCATCAACATGGGGACAAGGTGTTTTGGGGGGCTACCCCAAAGCACCCTCCCAATGTTGAGGGCATGTGGCCTGGTACGGTTCAGGAGGGAGGGGGGGCCGCACTCTTGTCCCCCCCTCTTTTCCTGCGGCCTGCCAGGTTGCGTGCTCGGATAAGGGTCTGGTATGGATTTTTGGGGGGACCCCACGCCGTTTTTTTTTTTTTTTTTGGCGCGGGGTTCCCCTTAAAATCCATACCAGACCCCTTCAGGTCTGGTATGGAATTTAGGGGGAACCCCACGTCATTTTTTTTTTTAAATTTTGGTCGGGGTTCCCCTTAATATCCATACCAGACCTGAAGGGCCTGGTATGGAATTTAGGGGGACCCCCACGTCATTTTTTTTTTTTAAATTTTGGTTCGGGGTTCCCCTTTGGGGAATTCCCATGCCGTTTTTATCAATGAACTTCTATGTGTATTGTCGGCAATGCAATAGCCGCGGGTAGTTTTAAATGAGTTTTTTCCTTCAAAATGTCATTTTGCTGTCAGACTGTTCTAAACACAGGAAACATGCGCCCCTTTACAGGCATACTATAGACACCCCCCAGGTACGAAATTTAAAGGGATATTACACTTTTATTGTTTGACTTTAAGCATTATTAAAATCACTGCTCCTGAAAAAACGGCCGTTTTTAAAACTTTTTTTTGCATTGATCCATGTCCCCTGGGGCAGGACCCAGGTCCCCAAACACTTTTTATGACAATAACTTGCATATAAGCCTTTAAAATTAGCACTTTTGATTATTCATGTTCGTGTCCCATAGACTTTAACGGTGTTCGCGTGTTCGAGCGAACTTTTTTCCTGTTCGCATGTTCTGGTGCGAACCGAACAGGGGGGTGTTCGGCTCATCCCTACTCATGACCAGACTGTTTCACCCTCTTTCTGCCCAGGCCATTTTTTAGTTTTCAATGCTGTCATACTTTGAATGACAATTACTCAGTCATGGAACACTGTACCCAATTGAATTTTATTTATTAAAGAAGAACTCCAGGTTTTCACATAATTTAAATTACAAAGCTTCCTCTGATTGGCTGAGTCAGAGAGGCGGGCTGATGATGTCACACCTCTGACTCAAATCAAATAAAAGGAAGATTTGAATTTATTGATAGAATACATCATTCCCTGTGAATGGCTGAGCGCCGCTGCTATAGAGTCTCCTGTGTTCCAGGTATGAGACAGGAAAGTCTCCGCTCACACCCAGAACGTAGTGCGGTATGCTGTATGTAGGCCTCACAGGTAAGTGTGGGACATAGTTTCTTTGGGCCAGCTATGTAAATTGTGTGAAAACCTGGAGTTATTCTTTCATTTTTTTTTTTGTCAGTATTTAGGCATCACTGAGTTTTTATTTTATGCTATATAAATGAACCAAAAAAGATAGAACATTTTGAAAAAAAAAAATGTTTTTTGTTATACAATTTTGTAAATAAATATAAATTTAGGCCAAAATGTGTCCTGCTGCATTTCTTTGGTAAAATTAATCAAAAATGTGTGTATATTATTTAGTTTGTTTGAAAGTTATACAGTCTACAAACTATGGTGTATATATATGTTTGAAAATTGATCAGCTGTGATGTACTGACTGCCTATCTCATTTCTTGAGGCCCTATAACGCCAGGACAGTACAAATACCCCCCGCACGTACCCCATTTTTTGGAAAGTAGACAGTTCAAGGTATTTAGTAAGAGGCATAGTGAGTTGGTGTGTCACAGTAATATTTTGTAAACATTTTTTGGAAAATAAAGAAATTTAAATACAATTTGTTTTTGTTTTCACAAAGTTGTAATTTTAATAAGTTATTTCTCTCACACAGCTTAGGATTACACCCCAAAACACATCATATGGGGATACCACATGTGTGAGACGTTTTTTACAGCCTAGATACATAGAGGGCCCAAAATCCAAGGAGTACCTTTGGGGTTCAAGGAGCATGAATTACACATCTAATTTCCTGACTACCTATCATATTTCTTGAGTCCCTGAAGTTCCAGGACAGGAGAAACACTGACAAAATGACCACATTTTGGAAAGCAAACATCCCAAGGTATTTTCTAAAAGGCATTGTGTGTCTTTTTTTACCAAAAAGTGTAAAACGCCGAAAGAAAATGAAAATGTATTTATTTTTTACAAAGTTGTCATTTAGTAGCATATTTCTCATTAGAATTACACCCAAAAACACATTCTGCTAATCCTTCCGAGTGTGGAAATACCATATGTATGAGACTTTTTCACAGTTTAGCCAACTAGGGAGACCCACAATCCAAGGAACACCTTGAGACATTCCAGGGGCATAAATTACACATCTAATTTCCTGACTACCTATCACGTGATATGTCTTTTGAATACTTCATTTTTTGCAAGTAAAAGTTTTTGAAAAATGTGGAATGAAAATTTATTTTTTTACACAAAGTTGTAACTTTAATATGATATTTTTCACGCACATCATAGGCATACTTCAAATTACACCCCAAAACACCTTCTATTTCTCCTCCTGAGTATGGTGATACCACATTTTCCAATGTTTGGACTGATTATGTACTGGACATTATATTTTGTGTATCACACAAATCCACCAATTGTGTCAAAACCAATGTATTCTAATGGTCATCTCTTTATGAGTGGTCAGGGAATATAGCTTAGTGTTGCATCACCTACAGCAGTCCTCAATCCTATAAGCCAAGCAAGCCTAGCCTTCTGGTGCGTGACTTCCCCCAGGAATACCATGTTCATTGGCCAGGAAGAACAAAAGAGTTCCTGTGATTCCAGGAGTGGCCCAATCCCAAGAAGGTCTTGCAGGAACAAATTCAGTCAGATGTGCAGATGGGTCAGTTCTGTCGACAGACAGGGTCATGGTCAGCAAACAGCCAAATGATTAGTCCAGGCAGTAGGCAGAGACTAGGTCAATAAATGGGCCAGGGCCAGGGTCAGTACAGGCAGCAGGCAGAGGCAAGTCTGCACTGGTGTGGTGGTGATCAGGAACACTGTTGCTGGCTTACACTGGTCTGGTGACACTGGGGACTAGTGTGGTAACAATCAGGAAGTCTGCTTTAGGAACAACATGACTGGTATGGAGGTGATCAGGGACATTGTGACTGGTGTGGTGGTGATTAGGGACAATATGACTGGTGCGGTGGTGATTAGGGACAGTATGACTGGTATGAGGGTGATCAGGGACACTGTGACTGGTGGAATAATATGACTGGTAAGGAGGTGATCAGGGACACTGTGACTGGTGTGGTGGTGATTATGGACAACATGACTGGTATGAAGGAAATCAGGGACACAGTGACTGGTGTGGTGGTGATTATTGACAATATGACTGGTATGGAGGTGATCAGGAACACTGTGACTGGTGTGGGGGTGATTAGGGACAATATGACAGTATGGAGGTGATCAGGGACATTGTGACTGGTGTGGGGGTGATTAGGGACAACATGACTGGTATGGAGGTGATCAGGGACATTGTGACTGGTTTGGTGGTGATTCGGGACAATATGACTGGTATGGGGGTGATCAGGGACACTGTGACTGGTGTGGTGGTGATACGGGACAATATGACTGGTATGGAGGTGATCAGGGACATTGTGACTGGTTTGGTGGTGATTCGGGACAATATGACTGGTATGGAGGTGATCAGGGACACTGTGACTGGTGTGGTGGTGATTAGGGACAATATGACTGATATGGGGTGATCAGGAACAGCGTGACTGGTGTGGTGGGAATTAGGGACAATATGACTGGTATGGAGGTGATCAGGGACATTGTGACTGGTGTGCGGGGGTGATTAGGGACAATATGACTGGTATGGAGGTGATCAGGGACACCGTGACTGGTGTGGTGGTGATTAGGGACAATATGACTGATATGGGGTGATCAGGAACACCGTGACTGGTGTGGTGGGAATTAGGGACAATATGACTGGTATGGAGGTGATCAGGGACATTGTGACTGGTGTGCGGGGGTGATTAGGGACAATATGACTGGTATGGAGGTGATCGGGGACTCCGTGACTGGTGTGGTGGTGATTAGGGACAATATGACTGATATGGGGTGATCAGGGACACTGTGAATGGTGTGGTGGGAATTAGGGACAATATGACTGGTATGGAGGTGATCAGGGACATTGTGACTGGTGTGCTGGTGATTAGGGACAATATGACTGGTATGGGGGTGATCAGGGACATTGTGACTGGTGTGCGGGGGTGATTAGGGACAATATGACTGGTATGGGGGTGATCAGAGACACTGACTGGTGTGGTGGTGATTAGGAACAATATGACTGATATGGGGGGATCAGGGACATTGTGACTGGTGTGGTGGTGATTCGGGACAATATGACTGGTATGGAGGTGATCAGGGACATTGTGACTGGTGTGCTGGTGATTAGGGACAATATGACTGATATGGGGTGATCAGGGACATTGTGACTGGTGTGATGGTGATTAAGGACAATATCATTGGTGTCAAGGTGATCAGGGACAATATGACTGGTATGCAGGTGATCAGGGACACTGACAGGTGTGGTGGTGATTAGGGACATTATGACTGGTATGGAGGTGATCAGGGACTCTGTGACTGGTGTGATGGTGATTAGGGAAAGTATGATTGGTGTGGCAGTGATCCGGAACACTGAGTGGACAGCAGTGATTAGGGACATTGACTGGTGCTTTGAAGATTTAAGAACCTGACTGGCAGTACTGGTCTGGGGACATTGTATTGGTGGTGATCAGAGATAATAGCTGGTGGTGCTGACATACAGTGATATCAGAGCTGCCAGCCATTGTACATAATCACTACCACATTTAGTATGATGTCAACCTAGTAACACTGCACTTGTTCTAAAGTAAGGCACGGAGTATTACCAGAGGCAATCAATGGAGGACCGGCATGACAGGGTCAATGGGGGCTTGGTTACAGGGAGTGAAGTGAAGGGGAAGGGTCTAGGAAGCAAGGGTTGTGCAGTGGAGCTGGGGGGAGGAAGTGAGCCGGAGAGGAAGGGGAGGGACAGTCACCACGAGGGGGAGAGAGGGTGAATAGCTTCCCATCCGCCCGCCCTACAATTATGGTGGGCATTGTATGTTAGTATTGGGGCGTCTCGAGGGACTAAGGGAGCTGGTTGTGGCACTTGCCGGGGTGCAATGTCCTTTAAGGTCATATGGGCACATCAAAAAAAATGGTGTAGGGACCCGTCTGAGGTACAGCTCCCAGTTGGTATATGGGTACCTGCTAGTTGTCTCTGAGTGGGTGGTTTCACGACTGGAGTCCTGAGAAGTGACTAGCAGGTATAGTTCTGGTTTTATGCCTATTGGGACCTTGTGCTCCACTTTAGTGAATAAACTGGATGTTATGTTTGAAAAGGTTATTATGTTAATTATTATGGTAATTTATTTGAGATTTATATTGGTTAAAAAAACGTCTGCTATGGCCAATTTACTCCATTTCAGTGTTGTGTGGTCATTAGAGGGAAGGGTGGAGTTATTGGTATAACACGTAACAAGCCATATTTAATACCAAAGTCATGACAGTATGTAAAAATGAAAAGAAATTTTAGATTTCTTTTTACAATTTTTTTACATACTGTCACCAGATCAGTGCAGTGTCGCCATAGTGACACTATACTACTCTGGGATGGTGATCGGGATATTTAATTTTTTTAATTTGTATTTATTTTTATAAAAAGTACACAGTTGAAAAGGTACCAATAAAAGATAAATTATTGCTGTTTATATTGCATATTTGCCCTTGACATCGTACTGACAGCCAAGTGTATGCAATTGATTAAAATGCTCTAGAATAAGCTTGCATGCATTCTGTTTATTCTTAGTTTGGCTCTGTTTGACAGCATTAAAAAAAAAAACTCTTCATTAAAGCAACCAATAAATTTGTTTTTCTCAGAGCTTCTTTCTAATCTTTATTTGCACTTGGTATCATACTGACAACTAAGTGTATGAGGTTGAGTAGAATGCGTTAGAATTAGCTTGCATTCACCCTGTTTATTCTATGGTTGTCTCTTCTTTGAAAAACATGAAAAAAAAAATAGAAAAGCTAGCAAAAGCAGTTTTCTCTTTCTTTATTCTTAATTTTCTCCTGGCATTATAGAGACACTCTTTAAAAAATCATAAGGATAATCATGCATGGTCACGTGGAACCCCCAGTATAAAATGATATGTAAAGTTATTATGGAGTTCTCACCTGTGGTAACAGAGATGAAGATGACCAGTATCAAGCTCAGCAGAGTCTTCATGGTCGATGTGATCCTGATGACGCTAGAGAACAATGACTTGACACAGCGTGTTTATTCGATCTCCCTAGAGCTCTTATTTATACCTAATAATAAGGCAGTGCCTTTATATTAGGCACATAGGAAATGCAGAACTGCAGAAAAAACTGGGTGTGCCATCACAAAATAATTGTCAGGTGGACACAATTATCTAAAGTTATATTCAACATTTTAATTATTATTCTTAAAAAAAATACAGACAGTGCAGTTAATTCAGTGAAAGGAGAAAAGATTTTGGGTTGATATTATTTTTAGTGGCGGCCTGTCCATTAGGGGCTCCCGAGCGCCGCCCCCTTTATCCGCGGCCGAATGTACCGCTAACATGGCTTTTACATGTGGTTGAATTGCCGGCTGAAAAAAAAGATATCTGGATGATGTCTGTAGCTGCACCCATCATTTAGATATCACCACTCAAAGTCCAGGATGTCATATGATGTCCTACGACTGGGAAGTGGTTAACAAATATAATAATTATTCTTAAAAAAAAAACAAAAAAAAAAAAAAACATTTTTGCTTGCACGTGTTCGCATGATAGAAATCAGCAGTGCTTCACCCCATTTACTAAGTTCTGGGGAAAATCCTCTTGCAGATTGAAAAACCTACTTGTCTTTAGTAAATCAACCCCTTAGTGATTTGACTTGGCCAAATCAGCAGCACATAACTCAGTTTACTTTATTTCCTGCTGCTCTGTTCAGTCCCTAAGAGAAAGGGAAATGGCTGGTACTTCAGGATATGGGGAATACGTGACTTACTTGTGTTCCTACCATGTGACCACGCTGCTTGTGATTGGGCTGTCAAATACCCTTTCCTGGGAGTGTAAGCCACAAGTTCTCCAGGGCATCCAGAATGGCAGTGAGTACAGAATTGGGAAGAATGTAGAGTGCAGAATATATTATGTATTCCATGGTGCAGCACTGTCCCTCAGATGGGACAAATGGGACAGCATCCATCCCCTACAACTGGGACACTCCTTGGTATTACATGTAAACTTTTAAGTTTATCAAGGAGCAGGGGCTTCATGGAGCCAAGCCCAACTTGCACCTTGTGGAAGCCAAAGATCTACAAGCCATATGGAAGCCATATCTACAAGCCAAGGATACTATGGAGACTGTTCCAGGCCTACCTCCAGCAAGGTGAAATGTTTCTTCGGAGAGACTCATCAACAGGCACAAAGATCTTGCATGGATGGCAGCCCAAGACATTTATGCATGCCAGAAACCTGTGCATATACAGGGACATCCCCCTCTGTATCATAAGAAACTGCTCTGAATGTTTTCTAAGAGTACCCCTTTGCACAGGACTTGTTGAGGGCCTTGGAACCAGAACTGAAAGACTTTTTACCATAGACAGCCATTATCCATTTGTGTGTGCTGAATGGACTATTCTGTGGGACATTTGCTTAGGAGGAAATTGATGGTGCCTGGCGACTGATGTGTTGCTTTAAGGATGCTTTTTTGGTGCACCAAAAAGCGCCTCATCTGGTTTGCTTTAGTTGTAGTTTAGTATCATGTAGGAAGGGCGGGACAGGGTCCAACTCAGGAACTGCACGTCTGACATTACGCCTCCAGGTATTTTGGTGGTACCTTAGGGGCCACACTATGCTTTCAGGGTAAGCAGCATCATGCATGACCTTATGGTTCGGGGAACTTTGCTCCGCACAACACATTAGGCTTCATACCTCAGAGTGAATGTATTTATTGTGTGATTGAAACCTGTAGTGGAGCCAGCATACCTCCGCTACCTCACTCCCAGTAATGGAATGAAACCCCGCCGGAATCATAGCATGGGTCCCATACGTGTCCCAGTTAACTATTATCTTACCTAGTGATCAGGCCTTATACCTCCGTAACCCTAGTCAGCTCCTGCTGACCAGAGGAGAGGGACAGCTAGGGAGGGACTCAGGGCACTGACCACCTTAGTACTGGAGAACCTGTCACCCAACCAAGTACCATGCCAAACAACTGGTTGTTGTAGCTTTTTTTTTCTTTTGGAGAACCTGTCACCCAACCAAGTACCATGCCAAACAACTGGTTGTTGTAGCTTTTTTTTTCTTTTGGTTACCCATGGTGACCGTCTCCAATTCTTAGCCTTGCAAGTTAACCGTTTGTGGTGTTGTTACACATACCCCATAGCTCTATTACTGAACCAGGTTCTTGATCCAATACCTTCTTGACTCCCTGAATAACTTCAAATTAGGCTTGAAACAGTTGAAACAACCTTTACTGTAAACTTGGCACAACATGTATAAAATTTTTCTTCTAACTACACCTAACTGTGGCTGCCCCAACATACCTGTACAGGTGAAGTCCTTAAGGGAAAAGTCCATAGTTGGCATAACTCAAATGGAGTTGTCCATGGTCTTGGGTGTCCTGATGAGTCGGAGCTCCGATGTTGGACCACAGGTCCCGGCAAGCTTCCCAAGGATCCCCCAAGGATCCCCCCCTCTCTCAAGCCCAAAGACACCCTCCACCTCTTTCCTTTTATATCTCATGGGAGGGAGGCTGGACCCCAGAAAAAGTCTGATAACATGTTTAGGGAAGGCGGCAAGTATTATTCCCCTTCCCACTGTCCTGGAAGCCAAGTAGCTAATCAAACATACAATGCATTAGGTCACCTGCCTACAAGTAGACTGCATGCTGCAAATGCAGTTGCACTAATTTTCCCTAGAGCTTAGTAAATGTGGTAAAGCTTAGCAGATGTCTATCATCCGATCACATGCAACGAAAACATTTTTTATTATTATTATTTATTTTTTTATTTTTTTTAACCTTTCAAATTTTTTTATTGGTTTAAAAAGGATACAGAATATAATACAGAGAGAAAAAAAAAAAAAACAAAACAAAAAAACAAAAACAAAGTAGACACCACACCTTATGCTCTCATAGTTGACGTCATGCTTAATGAACATATATTATTTTTATTATGGTTATAATAATCATACCAAACAACTAACAGAAACCAGCGAGTATAGTCATGTTTCTCGATTGGTGTGACATATGACTAATAGTGCCCTATTTACCCCAGTGGGATCAAACTGTAAACAAGGCCTATAAAAGTAGAGAACATGTATCATATCATTCCTACTTAGGAAGTGAATAACCTGTGTATAGGAAGAAGTTAGTTTATAGTAAAAATTTTAGAAAGGAGGAAAGTGAGGATATTGCCAGTACCTAAGAGTGTAGGTACCTTTCTTTCAGTAGGTTAGAAGCTTTTGGATGGATGATCCAATTATACCACTATTTCTTAAACCTATTTGTGTTATATTTTTTTCCTGGCTAGCATTAATTCGTAATGAGCTTGTATATTCAGTCTCGCAGTAACTTCAGTGAAATTGGGAGCTTCTATTAATTTCCACAATTGGGTTATTGTAAGTCTTGCGGCTAACAGGATGTTAGCTACTATTATTTTGTATTGTGGTGGAAAGGAGTCTAGAATAATATTTAGAAGGGCCATTGCTGGAGTGAGTTTGAGTAGGTTACCCGTTAGGGAGGCAATAAATGTTGATACAGAATTCCAGAAGCTAGATAGTTTTTTACAACTCCATAACATATGATACAACGAGCCAGTTTGGTTGTTGCAGCGCCAGCATGTTGGGCTTGATGAAGGGAACATTTTTGATAATTTATAGGGAGTTAGGTACCATCTGTTCAGTATCTTTTGGGAATTATCCCATGTTAAATACATGATGAGGCTTTATTGCTAATGGTCATGGCTTTATACCAGATTTCTTCTGAAAATGATTGGAACATGTCGTTTTCCCATTTTAGCTTATTGGGTTTTTTTTTCGTACTTAGGGTATGGAGACAATGTCTTCTAAAAGAAAGCAATACCTTTAGTTTTTATATTTTTCTTATTAGTAAGAAATTTCCAGATTTGGGTAGGGATGCTCCATCCTTCAGTAGGTTAAAATTCTTTCAAATGTTTGAGTATATGAAGCTTATTGAGTAATAATTCTTTGTCTATTGGAGTAAGGTTATCATAAAAATTATAACCTTGGTCAGTCCATTTTTTCGTAGATAGTGAAGCTTTACAGTAATCTAATGCTTTCAGTGGAATAGGGATAATCTGTGATTCTTCTAAAGGGTGGAAGTTTGAAGAAATGTGTTTCCATGCTAACAATGTAGCTTTAATAGTTAAAAGCTTGGGTAAAATTACCTTAGGAAATTTCGCATACAGTATGCTATTATTAAAGCCAACATATCATTTCCTTTAGTATATTCTTTTTCTATGGAGAGCCATAATTTGTCATTTGAAGGTAAGACCCAGTTTTTCATTGGATCTAAATATGTAGCGTAATAGTACTTTTGGATGTCAGGTAGGTTCATACCTCCTTTATATTTAGGGGAGGTTAAGATTGAAAACGCTACCCTGGGTTTTTTTCTGTTCCATATAAGATTTCTTAATTTAGCGTTTATTTGTTTAAAAAATCTCAGTTGCATTGGGATAGGTAAGGAACGAAAGAGATATAAAATTTTAGGTAGTGTTTGCATTTTAAAAGTTGCAATTTTTCCTATCCATGATAATTGTGTTTTATGAAAGTTTTGGAAGTCTTTTGCTATTTGTTCATTAGATTAGGATAGTTGGCTTCATATAACTTGTTTGTAGGGTATGTGAGGTTAATACCCAAATATAAAATGGTCAGGGAGTCCCAGTTATATTCTGAGTTCTCTTTAAGATTGGAAATAGTGTCTTTTGATAAGTTCATGAGTAAAGTTTGGGATTTATTTTGATTGACTCTGTAGTATGATAGTTTCCCGAAGGAGTCAAGTGTCGTTTGGACTATCGATAACGATTGAACTAGGTTGGACAATGATAGAATAATATAATCGGCAAAGAGGCCAATTTTGTGTTCTCTAATGCCTATAGTAATTCCTGTTATACTATTTCTGGATCTTATTGTTGCCGCTAAAGTTTCAAATGCTAGAGAGAAAATTATGGGTGATAGAGGACATCCCTGTCTAGTCTAGTTTGTTAGATTAAAACTCTTTGATATCGTACCTGTAGTGAATACCTTGGCTGAAGGAAAGGTCAATAAGGACATGATAGCTTCATGGATGAATCCTGAAAAGTCATATCTTCCAAGGGTTTTTGAGATGTAACCCCAGTGAACTCTGTCGAATGCCTTCTCCGCATCCAGGGCCAGGAACAGGGAAGGCATTCGACTGTTCTCTACATGGTTGATAAAGTTGATCATTCTTCTTGTGCTGTCAGGTGCTTGTCATCCTCTGACGAAACCAACCTGATCCGGATCTATCAGATAAGGTATTAATTCTAATAATCGATTTGCTAAAATTTTAGCATATATTTTAAGGTCGGAGTTAAGTAAGGAAATTGGTCTGTAGTTTGTAGGGGAGGATGGGTCTTTACCAGGTTTTGAAATAGTAACGAATACTGCCTCTAGCATTTCTTTTGGAAATCTTTTGTTAATTATAGCATCGTTATACATTTTGGTTAAGTATGGTGCAAGTATAATATTGAATGTCTTATAATATTCACTAGATAGGCCGTCATTTCCTGGAGCATTATGTAATGGAAGGGAGTGGACGTCTTTTAGTGTTTCTTCTTCTGTGATAGTTTGGTTGAGTTTATTAAGTGTGACAGGGTCAATTTTGGGGAGCTTTACCTTGTCTAGGACCTCTTCTATATCTTTTAGGGTGGGTTGTATGGTATTTTGGTCCTGGTTTAAGTTGTATAGTTCCTCATAATAGTCCGAAAAGGCATTAGCTATTTCCTGCGGGTTGTACAGTTTTTTCCCTGATTTATGGTGCATTATTTTATAGATCTTGAGTTTGTTATTCCGATGACGAAGTATATTGGCCATTAATTTACCTGCTCTATTGTTTTGGGAATAGTAGTTTAGGTTTAGTTTTTTGAGATATTTGTCATGGTTTGAAATTAATATAGCTCATAGTTTGTTTCTTTTGTCGTTAAGTTGGTGTAGCAGATTAGTGTTTTTGGGTGATTTTTTGTGTTCATTTTCTAGGTCAGCGATATTAGTCAGAAGGTCATTGATAGAGTTAAGTTTTTTCTTTTTTTCCCTGGATACCATTTGGATTACTAATCCTCTGGCGTAAGCTTTATGAGTACACTATAAATTTGTAAAGGAAGTAGAGCTATCATCATTCAATGAAAACAATTCTGAGAGTCTATTACAATCTCCATAGTGATAGGTGCATGATCAGACCATGTAATGTTATGGATCTGAACATCAGTGATTTTTTGCAAGAGGAGTTTGTCTGTAATGAAGAAGTCTATTCCTGAGTACGTTTTATGTACATTAGAAAAAATGTGAAGTCCTTTTCAGTGGAATGCAGGCATCTCCATGGGTCATATAAGTCTTCCTGGGAGAAAAGGTTGTTTAGACCTCGTCTGACTGTCTGTTTTTTTTTTTTGTAGTGTCCATCACAGGGTCTATTGGGGCAATGGAAATCCCTGCATATGACTAAATGACCTTTCTGCGTTTTCCTTATTTTCTTCAAAATTCTTTCGATGAACTTGTAGAGTTGTTTATTAGGAGCATATATGTTGGCAATTGTATAGGTAATATTGTCAATTGTAGCAACCAATATGACATATCTTCCTTGATTATCCAGAAGTATATCCAGGGGTTGGAAAGAGATAGAGTCCTTTACTGCGATAATGACACCTTTCTTTTTTTGGGGGCTGTTAGAGCAAAATATCTGGGGAAATTTGTGATGTGT
The DNA here is from genome assembly GCF_042186555.1 of Aquarana catesbeiana. NCBI lineage: Eukaryota > Metazoa > Chordata > Amphibia > Anura > Ranidae > Aquarana > Aquarana catesbeiana. Next base: position 33,026,085 of record NC_133333.1, on the reverse strand, counting down.
AAATTTTGGCGGTTTGTCTGCAGAAAAATGTGATTCTTGAATGCATATTATGTCACTGTTAAATTTAAATGCATCAGTCCAGAGGGCTTTCTTCTTATGTGGGCTATTCAACCCTTTTGCATTGAGCGAAAGTAGATTAAGTCGTGGCATGTTCCATTGAGGTGCTGATGAGTGGCAGTTTCATTATATTAGAAGAGGTCCATGTATTTTCGCTTACACTTCCTTTGGTGAGGTGGCTTCCAAAAATTAGAGGATATGAATCCAAGTTGGGTGATGAGGATAAGAGTATGTTGGACAAGGTGGTGTATAAACAATAACAACAGAGGCGTCATTAGGGGGTGGCTATTGGGGCTACAGCCCCGAGCCTGGGGCCAATAGCCCCGAGTCTCTTGTCCGATCCAGAATGCAGGGAACGAATGCAGGGGACAGGGGCGGACTGAGCCGTGGTAGCACTGGCTCTGGCTCCAGCTCCGCCCCCGCCTGACTCTACTCTTGGTCACTGGTTGCTATAGCCACCTAGCGGCTTGCAACCAGTGACGTCACTGCCCACTGTGCCCACACTGCCCAGCATTCAAAGTGGAGGAGGATTGCACTTCCTTCTCCTCCGCGCTAGTGCTCGTGGGGCCTGGCCTGCGAGTTCTGGACTGGAACATCCCGCCGCTGGTCTGGTGGTGGCGTGCAGTGCAGAGCAGCAGGGAGGGGGATACCTCAGCAGCTGGTAAGAGCCCAGGAGGAAGAGAGAGAGAAGACACCGCCACCGCCACCCTGAGCAGCATCCCCAGCGCCTGCACTCCTCCAATCTCAGTCCTCTCCCAGCTCACTGTGAGTGGAACAGGAAGAAGGCTCCAGAAGGCGGGAATTACAAAGGGGCCTGCCATGCCACATCAATCCCCGCTCAGTGCTCGGGTGGGCGGCTCTCCTCCTCTCCTCTAGCTGCCTCGCACACCAGCACCACGGCTGAGCTGCTGCTGCAGGACCTGGACACATGAAGTCTGTCTCCTCCTGGTCAGGTAGGTCAGTCAGTGTGTGTATGTCAGGTACCAGGTCAGTGTATGTCTGTCAGGTAGGTCAGTGTAGGTCAGTGTGTGTCAGGTAGGTCAGTGTATGTCATGTAGGTCAGTGTAGGTCAGTGTGTGTAGGTCAGGTAGTTCAGTGTGTGTCAGGTAGGTCAGTGTAGGTCAGGTAGGTCAGTGTGTGTCAGGTAGGTCAGTGCATGTCAGGTAGGTCAGTGCGTGTCAGGTAGGTCAGTGTGTGTCAGGTAGGTCAGTGCGTGTCAGGTAGGTCAGTGCGTGTCAGGTAGGTCAGTGCGTGTCAGGTAGGTCAGTGTATGTCCTGTAGGTCAGTGTAGGTCAGTGTGTGTCAGGTAGGTCAGTGTGTGTAGGTCAGTGTATGTCGTGTAGGTCAGTGTGTGTCAGGTAGTTCAGTGTGTGTCAGGTAGGTCAGTGTGTGTCATGTAGGTCAGGTAGGTCAGTGTATGTAGGTCAGTGTGTGTCAGGTAGGTCAGTGCGTGTCAGGTAGGTCAGTGTATGTAGGTCAGTGTGTGTCAGGTAGGTCAGTGTGTGTAGGTCAGTGTAGGTCAGTGTAGGTCAGTGTGTGTATGTCAGGTAGGTCAGTGTGTGTCAGGTAGGTCAGTGTATGTAGGTCAGTGTGTGTCAGGTAGGTCAGTGTGTGTCAGGTAGGTAGGTCAGTTTAGTGGTCAGCATTGGTGGGCACTGGTAAGCCAAGCAGCAACCAGCAAGTGAGCTTACCCCCTGCCACACAACCCCACCACCCAGCCAAAAAACGCCACTAGAGACCCCCCCGTGCTGGCCTTGGACTTCGGGCTGAAGCCCCTGGTCTTTTTGCCCCCTAGCAACACCCCTGAATAACAATAAAAAGGAATAACGAGTTGTAGAACAATTTGCGTGTGCATCATTTTGCACTTTGAACTTGGGGAGAAATTCTTCATTGCTATTCGGAGCAACGAGTTCCCTGAGTAAAGATAACCTGAGAAATTCAACATTGATTCCTTTTGGGAGGTTTAACGTGATTATTCTTGGTGTAGGTGGAGGCAACTAACTTGGCTTGTGTTGCCATTTTTGTGGAATCTTCTCTGGGTGTGATTTCCCCTGTGGGTTATCCACTTCTATGGGTATCAACCCCATTTTTCAAGCAATTTTCAACTCTCATCAATCGTGTGTATGGGGAAACCCCATTTGTAGGTTATTTTGTGGTTCTGTGGGATCTTTGTAATAAAATTCAGTTTTTTCTTGCTAATATGGTCGCTTGAGAGAGGTCTGAACATAGAAGGATGCCTGCATATGGGTCAGGGAGTGGGGAGTTCTGACGGGCATAATGCATCAGGAGACCCTTTATGTGGAAGAAGTGTATTTTGGCTATTACATCTCTACCTGCCTACATCTCTAGGCAGTTTTTCTGGAATGTGTGAGGGTTTGGACAGTCTATGGACGCCGTCGATTACCATTTCTTGGTGCGGTATTGAGGGTATTAGGTCTGAAATATTTATTTTTTTAAATTGCTTTAAATCTGAGTTTTTTATATTTTCAGGAATTCCTCTAAACTTGATGTTATTTCGTCTAGACCTGTCCTCAAGATCTGCCACTTTTAATTTGAGTTTTTTTATTTCATTTTCTAGCTCGAACTGGGCATCTACTAGTTCATTGTGAGCTTTGGTGAAGTCACCCATTTTATTTTCCACGTAATCTACTCTTTCACCTAGGGACTCTATTTCAACATTAGTTTTTCTCATGTATGCCTGCATATCCTGATGTATTGCTCATCTAAGGGATATTAGCATTTCTTTAATGTCAGAGTCTATTATGGGTTGACCTGATGTGGGGAAGGCATTTAGTTTGTCAGCATAAGGATTTTTCGGAGGCAGCATATCAGATTCATTCACTGTTGCATCACTTACAAGATCCTCAGACAGAAAAAGCCTTCTCTTTTGTTTCACAGGGCTGCTGATTTCAGCCAGGGTGGATTCATCAGTGTGCTTGTGTGGGTCAGTGTGACTGCTCTTCCCTTCTCTGGGTCGCGCTGCCTGTCTGCTGGTGTCTGTGTGCTGTGATGACCCGGTGCCATCTTGCTTTTCAGGAGTATCGGTCGGGCTCCTGAATTTGCTCAATTTAAGGGGTCCCCCCTCTCCTTTCTTTTCCCTATGTTGCCCCGCATGTGCCTCTGACCCTCCGCTGCAAGTCTGTATACTCAGGGCTGCTTTATGTAGCTTGTAGCTGCTTCAGGGATACTCGGATTGCAGAGCTCCTTTACACCGTGGCTATTTCCTTGCACCTGATTGGGTATACTTTACAAAAGGAGGCTTCACCCCATTACATGGAAACATTACAAGGAAAAATGAGTGAAACTGCACTTGCAGATCAACACATAAAGTACAGCACCCAACCCCTCAGCCCCCCCCCCCCCCACACACCACCACCACCACCACCACCAGGTGCAGTGTGTCTCCTGTCTCCCAACGCACTATATTTCAAATTAGTCTCAAACTTTATACAGGTGCTTAGGTAATTAAATTTGCACACTTTTTTTTATTAACAACACACACACACATAAATTCCTCTACACAAAATTTTTATCTTGCATTGTAATTTTATTCAGCAGTCAAACATAGTAATTCAATGGAATTCCATAGTCTTCTATTGTTTCCCTTCTACACATAATAGAACAACTCTACAAGCAGGGACAAGTAGAGGCAGTTTTATTCTAATCCAAATTCTCCTTTAATTACATAATTTTAGCGCATCCTCTTTAAGTGGCCTTTAGTGCTTATTTTTTAGAACATTGTATCTTGGAGCCTTTCTTAAGAAAACGTATGTCATATTCACCATGGGTCTCAGAATAGTCGCAGACATCTTTGGTGGTACATCCCTTGAGTGTCCAATCATCAAATCCATCTGTAAATAAGAATATAGGTATTAATAGTGATGAGCTGTCAGTATGGTTTGAACCCAAATGGGCGTTTAGCTGAGCCGAACCTGGGACTGCAGCGGTATTTAAGTTATTTATTTTGGCTGTTAAATATGGCCGCTTCCTGCTGAGGGAGGCCATCAGCATCTCAACAACCAGTAGGGCAGGCCATACATTATACAATTTTCCTTTAGATTTACCAAAACCATATAATATGAGGTCAAACCTAAACACTTTCAATTTGTATGCAATCAGAAGGGCCTTGTACTACATAGTTGAAGGTAAATCTAAAGGAAATTGAATAAGACAATTGTATAATCTATGGCCAGCCTAAGCCATTTCTACCCAGTTCATTCAGCTGTCAGCCCAGGATTCCTAGCTGAGAAAGAAATGTAGACAAAGGACTGAAATAATGAAAAAAAAAAAAGACCACCCCCACCAAAAATTCACACCAGATCCTTCAGGTCTGGTATGAATGTCAAGAGACACAACTCTAATAACCAAAAAATACCCCCCCCCCCCAAAAAAAAGAAAAAAACTAAAAAGGGCTCAGATTTCATAGCAGACCCTTTGGGGTTGATTTGCTAAAACGAGAGAGTGCAAAGTGCAAAATCTGGTGCAACTCTTTGTCAAAGCTTAATTAAACAAGCTGAAGTCCAGCTGCATTAGTAAATCAACCTCTGAGGTGATCAAATACCACCAAAAGAAAGCTCTATTTGTGGGCAAAATTTTATTTGGGTACAGCGTCACACAACTGCGCAGTTGTCAGTTAAAGTAATGCAGTGCCGTATCGCAAAAAATGGCTCAGTCAGGAAGGGGGTGAACCTTCCAGACCTTAAGTGGTTAATTAGTATTAATATCAGCTAATGAGTAATTGAAGGTCACTTCTTACTTTGATTAGAGAGTCCACCAGTGAAATTAAAGCAATGATCCTGAGTTCCTTTGCATTTGTAGATTTTCTCTGATGTGCAGCTCTTTCCCTTCTGAAAACATGATGGACACTCCATCCCATTCTCCTTCAAGTCTTCTCTCTAAAAAAAATTATTTCCAGCAAATTTCAGATAAGACTACATTGTACTGAAGCATATGAAAAGAATTTCTTCTTTTAAATAATTTTTAAAAAACCTGACAATGTTCCTGATTATTCCATACTCAATACTAAAAAAAGGTTTTGGCTAGAAATACAATTTAAGTTTTAACCTAAGATAAATGATGGACAATGATCATTTTTTTATTTCTTGCATCCTTGGAGTATAACAGCATCGTCTTTGATCAGATCTTCCCCATTTTGTCTAGCTGTTTGAAATGTTGCTATAGGTAAAGCTATGTTTACTGCCCAGCATTATTACTGAATGTGAAATACGTGTCCTCCAAGATTTATCATTGCCCCAGCTCGCTTGCATCTTAAACTACAAGCAAATTCTCCTGTATGGCAGTTACATAGTTGGTAAGGTTGAATAAAGACAACAGTCCATCCAGTTCAACCTGTGTTGGTGTGTTCGTGTAGATAATCAGATCCCCGTATATTGTGTTAGATAAGATGCACGTCCAAGAGTCTTTTGAAACTACCCATACTTCCTGTTGACACCACTGATTGTGGAAAAGAGTTCCACATCCTTACCGCCTTGACAGTGAAAAACCCCCTACACAGCTTAAGGTTTAATCGCTTCTCTTCCATCATCTCATTGTGTGGCCCCGTGTCCTTCTACACTCACTGAAACTGAATAGGTTTCTACCTACACTGGGATCACCATTGAGATATTTGTATATCACTAGCATATCACCTCTCAAGTGTCTCTTCTCCAGTGAGAATAGATTTAGTGTTTGTAGTTATTCCTCTTATTTGAGGTCCTCCACCCCATTATTATTTTGTTGCCCTTCTCTGAACTCTCTCCAGCTCCAGCACATCCTTTCTAAGGATTGGTGACCAGAACTGGACAGAATACTCCAGATGCGGCCGAACCAATTTTTTTTTAGAGTGGTAGAAGAATCGTTTTATCTCTGAAATAAATCACTTTTTAAATGCATGCTAATATTCTGCTGGTTCTACTTGCAACAGCTTGACAATGCATGCTATTGCTAAGTCTGTCATCTACTAGGATCCCCAGATCCTTCTCTAACCTGGAATCCCCCAGAGCTTCTCCCCCTAGTAAGTAACCTGAATTTATATTTTTAACCCCCAAGTGCATTACTAACAATGTTAAACCCTATTTGCCATCCAGTTGCCCATTCCATTAATTTATTGAGGTCTTCTAGTAAAGTTTCTTAATCCTGCTGTGATGTTATTGCCCTAATTATTTTTATGTCATCACCAAATGCTGAGATTGAGCTATTTATCCCATCCTCTATATCATTTATAAATAAATTAAACAGAATTGGTCCCAGGACAGAGCCTTGAGGTACCCCACTCAGGTGAAGTGAACATTGGTACAATGTTTAGCTTCTGAAGCACCATTAGCCAGGAAGCCTTAGTCCTGAACACAGATGCAACAGGTGCTAAAAGATGATGTCCAGCAGTCTGCTATGGATCATGATGTCCAGCAGTCTGCTTCGGTGTATATATTATTGAACACCACATGAAGGATGAGAGTGATATCCACTGCTTGCTCCGCTTGATTTAAAAAATAAATAAGGCAATACCCTCTAAACGACAGTCACCACTAGGACATAGCTTCAAAGAATATGAACTCAAGCATACATGGAAGCACAGTAAACAGTAAAGCCAGTATTATAACACTGTGTCCCAGAGCCTCTAGGTACCTCATGAATACTTCTGATATGATCGGTCTGTCTTTGTATGGATTACTCCATATTCTTCCAGCAGCTCTTATATAATGTTCATATGATCTATAGTCCTTAGTGAAGTTAGCTCCCAAGCCCTTACCCCCCCCCGCCTCCGACCCCTTACCTTCTGGCCTCCCTACCTTCCCTTGACTCCTCTTTTCCTTTTCTAGCTCTCTACTCGGTTTGCGCATGAGCTCCTTCCCTCTAGCTTTAACTTTCCATTTAACTTTCTTATGACTTCTGTTCCTTTCTAGAACTGTGTAGGCTATATATTGTACCATCTTTTGGATTATGGTGGGCCCAGGGAACACTCCATAGTTGTGGGAAGCCTCTCTGGGACCCCTTGGTCCTCATGGGTCCATGAACACTAATATTGATTGCTGTTGTGTTAGCTCTCGTTTTATTTCTGTTCATGTATCACCTCATTTTTGCCTTCCTTATGAACTAACTCTTGCTACCATTTCAATGCTGAACAAGTACACTCATGGAATGTGTTTTAAAGGAGATACTGTCGATCAACAATAACCCTCCGGCCAAGGCCGGGGGAACGACACAGGGGCTGAGATATGTAACAATCCACAAAGATGTATGAAAATGAATCTAAAGCCTCATACACACGATCGGAGTTTTGTCGGGGAGTTGTGTGATGACAGACTGTTTGCCTAAAATCCGACCATTAGTACGTTCCATCAGACAATTGTTGTCCAACTTTCTGCCAACAAATGTTGGATGGCAGGCTAGTAAATTTTCGGCGGACAACGGTCTGTTGTCAGATTTGCGTATCGTGTTTACACAAGTCCATCACACAAAAGTCCAAAGTACAAACACGCATGCTCTGAATCAATGCTCACCAAACACGATATTAGCAGAAGGTGCCCAAAAGGTGGCACTTAAGAGCTGAAATTCCACGTAGTATGTCACTACGTTTGTGTTTGTTGGCCGACAATTGTGTACCGTTTGTATGCAAGACAAGTTCCTGGCACATGCCCTTCGGACAAAAGTCTGACGCTCTGTTGGCCAACAATCTGATTGTGTGTAAGAGGCTTTAGACTGGACATTTAGTGAAGATAGGGGGAAAAAGGGGGGTTAGATTAAAAAAAAAGGGAGGGGCCCAAGGAACAGGGGATGAAGAGAAAGATGAAAGGGAAGATGATGAACGAGGAGGAGAGAGAGAGAGAGAGAGAGAGAGAGAGGCAGAAGAAGAAAGTTCCCCCAGGCTAGGAGATGAGTGGGGTCAATTAGACAGGCCCTGGATGGTTGGATGCTGAGTAGGGAGAGCGTAAAACCACCACGGGGCCCACACCTTGGGAAATTTAGTGTGAGAGTCGTGGAGGATACTACTCATCTTCTCATTAATCATGAGTCGTCAGGATGCTCTTCACCTCCGCAAAAACGAACCAGCCTTTTTTTTTCTAGGCCACGGCTATTGCGCATTTAGCGGCTATTGTCTGATTCACATTTTTAATTGACTGCACCCTATGGTCTTCCAACTTACTTTTCAGCTGGTCAGTATTGCAGTTGTCAGCCTCACAGCACTTAGTCATGCTATGTACCTCTGGGAGCCCCATGGTCATGTTGAAATTAGTAACACACATATCTTTGCTCTTTTGACATCCTCTTGAACTCTGGTAAAGAGTAAGAAGTCCTAGGTAAGCAAGACATACAAGTCAATGTTATTGAGGAAAATATGGCAAATTGCTTTTGATTTTGCTTGCTATTCTTTACTTGTAGTTAACAAACCTAAAAAATATAATGTGAGTCCTTATATGATGTTTTTAGAGACCAGTACTGACTACTGACAAAAAAACAAAAACAAACAGACAGCAGGTAATGAGCACACCGCTAGTACCAGAACCTACAAATATCATTTGTCATTTCATATCAAAAATCAATCATATAAAAGAGATGAATGATGTTGCATAAATGCTCAGTAAGGTGCTCTTGCGCCAACATCTACAACCAACACCAAGGGGTCTATTCATAAAAAAATTGGATCAGTAAAAGTGCATGTGCAAATGGGAAAAAAACCCACAAATGTTACAGTATTAAGCTATTTCCTGTGCTAGATGAAAGTTTCTCATTCATTTAAAACAGACAATACCACGTCTGGCCAACAGATGGAGCTAAGTAGTATAGGAACTCCCTACTTACCACCATCTAGTGGCCAATGCAGTTTTCTTTTTTTTTTCTTTAAATCACAGAAATAGTCTAGTAACATACATTTTTAGAACAATAAAATCATAAAAGGATGCACTAACACAAAACCAAAGCAGTTATCAAAAGAACGGTATATGAAGTCCTAAATCATATTGAATGTCGCACTTTGAATGACAATTGCGCAGTCATGCTACACTGTATTCAGGTGAAATTTTTATCATTTTATTCACACAAATAGAGCTTTCTTTTGGTGGTATTTAATTACTGCTGGGTTTTTTATTTTTACAAAAAAAAACAAAAAATTTGAAAATTATTTTGTTTTTTACTTAGTTTCTGTCATTAAATTTTGCATTAAGTAATTTTTCTCCTTTACTGATGTGCGCTGATAAGGCAGCACCGATGGGAACTGATAGGCTGAACTGGTGGGCACTGATGAGGTGGCACTTATGGGCACTGATTAAGTGGCACTGATGAGGAGACACTAATATTCCGCACTTATGGACACTGATAGGTGGCACTGATATGTGACACTGATGAGCACTGATAGGTGGCACTGATGGGCACTGATAGTCGGCACTGGTGGGCACTGATAGTCGGCACTGGTGGGCACTGATAGTCTGCACTGATGAGCACTGATAGGTGGCACTGATGGGCACTGATAGGTGGCACTGGTATGTGACACTGATGAGCACTGATAGGTGGCACTGATGGACACTGTTAGGTGGCACTGATGGACACTGTTAGGTGGCACTGGTGGGTACTTATAGGCAGCACTGGTGGGTACTGATAGGCGGCACGGATAGGCGGTACTGATGGGCAATTAATGGGTGGCACTGATGGGCGACACTGATGGGCATTGATGGACAGTAGTGATGGGCATTGATGGGCAGCATGGACTGGCATCACTAATGGGCACTGATTGGTGGCACTTATGGGCAGTGGTGGGCACTAATTGCTGGCACTGGTGGACACTCATCGCTGGCACTGATTTATGGCACTGGTGTCGCTATTGTAATCAGGGCACAGATTACATGTGTAGATGTCTCCTGTGAGGAGATGCCACTGATTGGCTCTCCTCGCCACACACTCTGTCAGTGTAAGGTGAGGAGCGCCGATTACCGCCATCTTCGTGTTGTTACATGTGACCAGCTGTGATTGGACACAGCCGATCACACGGTTAAAGAGCCGCGGATGCGGCTCTTTACAGAGGTCGGGGTCACACCAGTGTTTACAGTTCCAGTGCGTTCCAGTTCCAGAAAAAAAAGTAGAACATGCTGCATTTTTCCTGCACTGGACTGTACTGGAAAGCTGTAAAAAGCATCAAAAACTCATGGGAATGCACCAAAAACGCACTGGAACACCCATGTTCTTATTTAAGGTTAAGGAAAAAAAAAGGGTGGAAAAATGCACTGGACTGCATCAAAAACACACCAAAAACGCCTCAAAAACGCATCAAAAACACGCATGCAAAAAAGCATCTGGAGCGCATGCGGACGGTGTTTCTATGGTGTGAACTGGCTCTTAAACTATAGGACTATAAATCAAATGTATTCATCAATTTAGGTATTCTGCTACATATTTTTGGTAAACAAAAATCTCAATAAGCATATATTGATTGGTTTGCGCAAAAGTTATAGTGCCAACAAACTATGGGATATACAGTATTTATGGAATTTTTATTTCATTTAAAAAATTTTTTTTTACTAGTAATGGTGCCGATTAGCGACTTATAGCGGGTCTGCGATATTGTGAAGGAGAAATCGGACACTAACTGACACTTTTGACACGTTTTTGGGGACCAGTGACACCAATACAGTGATCAGTGCTAAAAATATTGCCACTGTACGAATGACACTGGCTGAGAATGGGTTACAATCAGGGGAGATTCATGTGAAGAGAAATAAAACTCTCTTTGGTCATTTTAACAAAAAGTGACTGGCGCCCAATCTTTCTACCTTGCACCACACCCACTATGCCTAGTAACCTGCACCCTTAGGATGAATATCAGTTCTCCCTGGCACTGGGGGTCACCATTAGGCCCTTAGACGCTGGGGAGACCATTACAATGTCATCGGTTGGTAGGACACGGGCGGACAGGTTACACAGCTTTCACATATGCTGGCAAAATACAGATCATAGCGTAGAGAGGTAGAGACCCTTGAGGAGGAACAGGATTTGCTCTCCCTCCTTTCTGTACACAGAACTTAACACAGTACCGTTTTCATGGTCCGACTGCACCTGGCTTTGTGTCATTTTGCCACAGCACCCCTAGGGACTTTTTGCGGATCCCCGGTTGAAAAACCCTGCTCTAGAATTATGGCCCAAACCCAAAAATGACATGGGTCAGGTTTGAGTAATTTAATCCTCTCCTTATCATTATCAGGTCTTCTGCAGAGTGAAAATATTCTCCTGCATACCATAGCAACAAGAAACCAGATGGTACAACAATCATACCAAATGTGTGTAGCACCCTCTACCAATAGGTAGGTGCTAGTAATAGGATTTTTACTAGGAGGCTGTCAGCACAGGTAAATTTAGGCAGGCTGGCTGTGCTACAAGCTAGGCCTATCTGTTTTGATCTGGGGGCTGGGAGTGGTTAGAGTAGCGTTGGGTGTGGCCATCTGTGCTCTGGTTCTGAGGCACCTCCCCTGCTTCCAGGGAGAATGTTCTGGAAGAGGGGCTGGGCCTAGATCTGGAGTGGCAGGCAGCTCATGTGGGAGCCCTGACCAATCCCCAACTGGTATTGGCAGGGGACGGGCCTCCTATATAAGCTGAGGTAACATGCCACTGGGGGGTGCGCGGATCGCAGGAGGAGGCCCAGGGAGAGCTGTGAAGGAACTTTGCCATTACACGGTCATTGGCAATGTCTTTATCATCACACGGTCGTTGATAAAGAACTCCTGGAGCAGAGGGGCAGGAGAAGCTGTCGGAACATATGGTCCGGTCAAGTTCTCCATCAAGGACTCAGGGCTGGGAACAGTAGTCCTTCATCCATGTGCTTTTAAACTACTAGGCCTCCGGGGAGAGGTGCTGCAGACCTCTGGCCTAGTAGCTGCGAGCAACCAGAGCCAGCACAAGGATTTATTCAGAGTGCGTCCTTCTTACTTACAGAAGAATATGTGTCATTACTTAACTTCAGGATAAGTTTCTGCAGGAGGAATGGAGTTCTTATATATACCGTTAGAGGAGGTTCCCCCCTCCTGCTCATATTACTCTAACAATACAACTGTAACCTAATTAACATGAGCTAGTTTACTAAATCATTTACTCAGACTAGGTGACTCAGAGACATGACCTTTGGGTTTAAGACTTTATGTCTCCTAGCTCATTGACTATATAATACACATTACCATAAGCATCAACACTGGGTTAATTAGAACAAAAAACAATGAGTTGAATGCCCTTAGAAGCTGTGGTAAGCCAGACTAGACTCATTTACATTAAACACATTATAGCAGACATCAGACAGGTGAGTGGAGTTGATGATATTAGCATCTCTTCACAGTATGATTCCCAACAGTATGACTAAGTCACTATTGCTAATATGGCAAATACAGGGTCCCCAGAGTCTGTGTGTCCTGGGGGACAAGAACCCAAAGCCAAAGTAACAACACCTCAAGGGTACCCCAAATGCCAGGGCCCATAATCTGTAGGCAAGAGGCTTACATTCAGTCCCCTCCAAAAGCCTCTGTCCCGGGTGAGTCTGTTACAGGGCCCTTCTTGCTTACAGAAGAAGATGTGTCATTACTTTACTTCAGGATAAGTTTGTGCAGGAGGAATGGAGTTCTTATAAGTTTGTGCAGGAGGAGAGGAGTTCTGGGAACATCACCCTTACACGGTCAAGAGTGATGTCCTCATCTTTTACACGGTAATGGATGCGGAATGCCTAGAAGGCCTAATCCTTCTAATCTCTAAGGTCCTTCTAAAGTCTAATCTCAAATATATATCATCACATGGTAAACATAAACTCTCAAGAGAAATTACCAAAAATGCAGAAATGAGAGTCAGAATGTAATATATCCCTCTCTACAGAAGAATGGGATTCCTGTATTGAAAATGTTCGCAAATGCACCAGATCCATTACAATTAGGAAGACGGCCACCAAACTATTTACTAGGTGGTACTATACACCTACTAAACTACATACAATTTTGCCCACGGTACCCCGAACGTGCTTTAGAGGTTGTAACTTACTTGGTCCATTCTCCCACATATTCTGGGAATGTGATAAAGTCTCACAAATAGGGAATCAATTAAATCATTTTGCAACATCAATATCAGGTTCTCAAATAAATATAACTGTCTATTATTCACTAAAATCAAAGGACTGTCTATACCTCATATGAGACTGGTTCACACTATATGTGTAGCAATTCATTGGCTCATAACTTATCACTGGAAATCTCCCTCAATTTCTGATAAATCAATTAAAAACAGGAATTAGTTCCATTAACCAGATGGAAGAAATCTTTCACTTATTATACAACTCTATACAAATTTATAATAAAAAATGGGACTCTTGTTTCTCACATGGAGATGTATTGTTCAGAAATGCAAACAACTGAATAGAGATGTTAGTTCAAATTTTGAGTTTATATTTCTATATTTTTTTATTTATTTTTTCATCATATGTATTCTTTACACTGTTGTACAGGCATTTATTTGTACAAAACCCTTAAAAGATTGTATCAATATATTTTCTACTTGTCTATTTTTCAATAATTATATACCTGTAACCTGAATAACCTTTTGTATGTTAATATTTCTGTAATTAAAACCTCTTATTATACCAAAATGTAACCCCAATAAAAAAAAATTTGTAAACATAAAAGAAATGGCTTTTATTAATCCTGTTCATTCTATGGTTGTCCCTTCTTTGGAACTCTTCAAAAAATAGAATATAGTGCTGTGTAGAAAAGCTGTCAAAAAGTATTTTCTTTCTTTATTCTTGGTCCGCTCCTGACATTATAGAGACACTCTTTTAACTACTTCAGATCCGCGCTATAGCCGAATGACGGCTACAGCGCGGACCTGCTTTGCCGGGAGAACGGAGACTCACTGGATCACAGATCAGAGTAAGGGGTCGATCCCGACCCCTTACCACGTGCTGTCAGCTGTCAGCCAATGACAGCTGATCATGTGATGTCAACAGAGCCGGTAATCTGCTATTTTTTCTCCTCGCGCTGACAGCGTGAGGAGATAAAAAAAAAGTCGATCACTGGCGGCTGTGAGAGGCACATCAGTCCCGATCACGGCTAGCTGCCGCTAGATCCTCAGTGCCCACCTGTGCCCCTGCCAGTGCCACCTAGCAATAGGCAACAGTGCCGCCTACCAATGCCCACCAGCACCACTCATCAGGGCCCACAGTGCCACCGTTCAGTGCCCACAGTGTCACCGATCAGTGCCCACAGTGCCACCTATCAGCGCCCATAGTACCACCTATGAGTGCCCGCAATCAGTGCCTCACCAACAGTGCTGCACATCAGTGCAACCTATCAGTGCACATCAGTGTCACCTACCAGTGCCCATCAGTGCCATCTTATCGGTGGCCTTCAGTGCCACCTATCAGTGCCATCTATCAGTGGTACCTATCAGTGTCTATCTGTGCCACCCATTAGTGCCACCTATCAGGGCCCATCAGTGCCATCTTATCAGTAGCGCCTTATCTGTGCCCATCAGTACCGCCTTATCTGTCCCCATCAGTGCCACCTTATCTGTGTCTATCAGTGCCGCCTTAACTGTGCCCATCAGTGCCCATCAGAGCAGCCTATCAGTGCCCACCATGGCAGCCTATCAGTGCCCACCAGTGGTCAGTACATACTACTGACCTCTGTACACTGCCCTACATACTACTGACCTCTGTACACTGCCCTACATACTACTGACCTCTCAACACTGCCCTACCTACTACTGACGTCTGTACACTGCCCTACATACTACTGACCTCTGTACACTGCCCTACATCCTACTGACCTCTGTACACTGCCCTACATACTACTGGCCTCTGTACACTGCCCTACATACTACTGACCTCTGTACACTGCCGTACATCCTACTGACCTCTGTACACTGCCCTACATACTACTGACCTTTGTTCACTGCCCTACATCCTACTGACCTCTGTACACTGCTCTACATCCTACTGACCTCTGTACACTGCCCTACATCCTACTGACCCCTGTACACTGCCCTACATACTACTGACCTCTGTACACTGCCATGCATCCTACTGCCCTCTCTACACTGCCCTACCTACTACTGACCTCTGTACACTGCTCTGCATATTACTGACCTCTGTACACTGCCCTAAATATTACTGACCTCTGTACACTGCCCGACAAACTACTTGCACTGGCCAGAAATTAGAGCAGATAGCCAGGCCTGGAATTAGTCAAGAAAATCAGCTTGCAGTACCAGATGTTCTGCTTCCATGATGAAAACTGGCATCAGACTTGGGGGGGTGAACAATTACTCCCCAGGCATGAAAAAAAAAATGTGAATGAAAGTGAATTCCGAGTTTTTCACTGAAGCTAACTTTTAAGGTAGGCTAAGTTTATATTTTTACAGTGACATTAGTTTTAGTAGATTTTTCTAGTTTTTTATTGCTGTCTTTACTTTTTATTGGGGGCTTGCTAGGTCATTTCTTAAAAAAAAAAGGGGGCGCTGCACCCCGGTGATCTTTGATCTCTTCAATGTTGTCCAGGTAGATCTCCATCTTCTCAATGGTTGCCTACCCTTGGTTTAATCCATTATCCAAAAATGGAAAGAGTATGGCACAACTGCAAACCAACCAAGACATGGCCGTCCACCTAAACTGACAGGCCGGGCAAGGAGAGCATTCACCAGAGAAGCAGCCAAGAGGCCCATGGTAACTCTGGAGGAGCTGCAGAGATCCACAGCTCAGGTGGGAGAATCTGTCCAGAGGACAACTATTATGCCACGCACACACGACCGGTTTTGCCGTTGGAATAAACTCCGAAGGTTTCTCCGACTGAACTCCGACGGAATTCCATTCAAGCGGTCTTGCCTACACACGGTCAACACAAAGTCCGACCAAAGTCCGACCGTGAAGAACGCGGTGACGGGTGAAGTACAACACTTACGACGGGACTAGAAAAAGGAAGTTCAGTAGCCAATAGCTTCCGTCTCGTACTTGCTTCAGAGCATGCGTCGTTTTTGGTCCATCAGAACAGCATACAGGCGATTAGTTTTCCCGATAGGAAATATTTAGAACATGTTTCATTTCTCGAAAAAAAAGTCCGATGAGGCCTACACACGATCGGAATAGATGATGAAAAGCTTCCGTCAGACTTTTTCTGTTGGACATTCCGCTCGTGTGTATGCGGCTTTAGTGGTGCACTCTACAAATCTGGCCTTCATGGAAGTGTGGGAAGAAGAAAGCCATTGTTAAAATAAAGCCATAAGAAGTCCAGTTTGCAGTTTGTGAGAAGCCATATGGGGAACACAGCAAACATGTGGAAGAAGGTGCTCTGGTCAGATGAGACCAAAATTGAACTTTTTGGCCTAAAAGCAAAACACTAAGTGTGGCGGAAAAACTAACACTGCACATCACCCTGAACATGGCGATGGCAGCATCTTGTTGTGGGGATGCTTTTTTTTTATCAGGGACAGGGAAGCTGGTCAGAGTTGATGGGAAAATGGATGGAGCCAAAGACAGGGCAATCATAGAAGAAAACCTGTTATAGTCTGCAAAGGACTTGAGACTGGGGCGGAGGTTCACCTTCCAGCAGGACAAAATTGAAAATTGCTGTTCACAGACGCTCTCCATCCAATCTGATATAGCTTGAACTATTTTGCAAGGAATAATGGGCAAAAATATCACTCTCTAGATGTGCAAAGCTGGTAGAGACATCCCCAAAAAGACTTGCAGCTGTAATTGCAGTGAAAGGTGGTTCTACAAAGTATTGACTCACGGGGGCTGAATACAAATTCCCCCCACAATTTTCACATATTTATTTGTAAACAATTTTGAAAAACATTTATAATTTTCCTTCCACTTCACAAGTATGTGCTACTTTGTGTTGGTCTATCACATAAAATCCCAATAAAATACATTTACGTTTTTGGTTGTAACATGACAAAATGTGGAAAATGTCAAAGGGTATGAATACTTTTTCAAGACACTGTATAGTTGTGGAGCATGGAATAGCAGGATTCTTTGCCTACTGGAGAGTGACCCAGCCTGGAAATGCTGTTAAATCTTCAAAGGCCTTTGAAAAACTGAAAGAGGTTCTGGGTGGTTCTGGTTCAGGAGGGAGCGGAAAGATCATCCACAAGTCACAGGAACAGTGGGAGCAAAATCCAGGGAGGATTTGGTCGGAGGCTCAGTGTCAGCTGATGTTGGAAGGAGGCATCCAAGTAGCCAGTGACAAAGTGAGTAGGCCAGAGAGTCTGGGAGAGGGACTGTTGCAATAGTGCTCCCTTTTTTTTGGAGGGACTGTTCCAGACGTACTGGTCAGGGTTGTCTCCACTGTGGGAGTCCCTCTGTGGAATTGTTTGCATTTTCTTACATAGAAGACTATTCTATAAAAGTTAATTGTTTCTCAATCTGGTTAGTTTGGTATTTTTGAAACAAAAGAGTAGTGGGACTTTAAATATGCCAAATAGGGATGGGGGAATGGTTCGGCCCGAGCATGAGTTTGGCTGTTCCGACGTTCTCCGAACAACCAAATTATCGGGGCGTTCGACCGTTTCTTCGGCCCGCCAAACGACCACAATGCACTGCACTGCCGCACAGTGCATTGAAAGCCCTGATTGGCTGAAGCAATGAAAGCTTTGCCCAATCAGGGCACAGAGCACTGTCAGAGCCATCATTGGACGCTGTCATGATGACTGTATCCAATCATGGCTCATTGCTCTTAAGCTCACCCCACACTATAAAAGTATTCTTTCCATAGTGGCCATTTGTAGTGTGATAGCGGCGTGGAGAGAGATAGAACAGGGCTCTGTTCAGTGCTATTAGACAGTTAGTGTGCTATAGTGTGCTATTCTGATTTTATTGTCAGTGTAGAATATCAGTTTAGTGTGCATCTACTGTAGGGATCATTCAGTGTGAGTGTAGTGCAACCATTCGTCTTTACATTAGTGTCAATGTAGGGATAGTTCAGTCAGTGTGAGTGTAGTGGCCATTTAACACAGTATATTTTATTTCGTTACTGCAAATTTAACTCCTTATATTTCAGTATATTTCAGTGCATTACGTGCCATTTAACGCAGTATATTTTAATGTATATATTAAAATATACTGTTTAAAATATAAGTTTAACGTCGTACAGTTCAGTGCGTTACCGTGGGTCTAACACTGTATATGTCACTGCGTGGAAATTTAATGTCGTATATTTCATTGCATTAATGCAAGTTTAACGCCATATAGTTCTGTGACTTACTGCAAGTTTAACGTCTTATAGTTCTGTGCATTACTGCAAGTTCAACGCCATATATTTAATTGCGTTACTGCAAGTTTAAACACCATAAATTTCATTGCATTACTGGAAATTTAACGTTGTATATTTCATTGCGTTACTGCAAGTTTAACGCCATATAGTTCTGTGTGTTACTGCAAGTTTAACGGCAAATATTTCATTGCATTACTGCAAGTTTAACACCATATACGTCTGTGCGTTACTGCACGTTTGACGCAGTATATTGCAGTATATTATAGTGTATCCATGGAGTGTGTCTGTGTAGTGAATACTCAAATTAAAGTGCACCAAACACCACTTTCCATTGATTAAAGTACATCCACGTACACATTTACACATCTTTATTACATTTTGTTAAAAAGCACCCCCCATCATGTCTGGGAGGACAGCAAAGAGAGGCAGACGTATCCATGGCACTATAAGGGAGCCAGAAGCTTGTGTCCACAGGCAAAGGTGGACGTGGTCAGTCCTCAGGCAGGGCATCATTTCTTCTGTTTAGTGAGGTTGCCCATGCTATCCAGCCACAGCTTGCAGAGGAGGTAGTGGACTGGCTTACTAAACCATCCTCATCCTCCGTCACCCAAGCAGAGATTAGTGCGCAGTCCCCTGCAGCTGCCAGCCAGAGTGGCTAAACCTACCTCCTTGTCCACAGCTATTCCTGCCATAGCCCCAGCATCAGGCATGGAGGAGTCAGCGGAGTTATTTGAACACAGTGTCAGCCACTAGCCCCTTGACAATGCACAGCCATTACTCAATTCAGATGTTGGTTCTAAAGGTAAGGAAGGCAGGAACATGAGCCTACAGAGAGGGGAGAACACTGGTACACAAATTGGCATTCACGTTCCCCCAGCCACAGCGTATTGCCAAGTTGTCTCCAGTTAATGAGGATGGAGGAGATGATGATGATGAGGTCACTAACTCGACTTGGGTGCCAGATAGAGCAGAGAAGGAAAGTGAGGGTGAGGCACAACCCCAACGAGGCAGCCATCTTGGAAGAGTAGAGAGCAGCCACCCTATTCCATCACATTGTGGAGCTGTTATCTCCCAGCCCACTTCCCACAGCTTAGCTGTCAGGGTTTTTTTAGTACATGTGCAGCGGATCGCACTGTTGCTATTTGCAAACTTTGTCTCAAGCACATCAAGCGTGGCAAAAACACCAAAAATTTGAGTACCAAATGCTTGACAAGGCATTTAACTTCCCACCACTCAGCCCATTGGCAAGAGCACCTAAAAGCCACTCAAAAGGGGCACAAATCTGGCCCTCCTCCTTACTCACCTCAGTCTGTCCCTGCTATACCTCATGACCTCTCAGCAGCCTCCACTGACAGGGGTGATGGTATAGCGCAGGGTATCCCAAGTCCTTGCAGCACATCTGTCAGCAACACACCACCAGCTGTAGACTATAGCCAGCATATTTCTCTGCCCCATCTGCTGCAGTGGGAAAAAAATACAGTCCCTGCCACCCACATGCCCAGCGTCTAAATGCAAGCTTGTCAAAGCTGCTGGCACTACAGCTTCTGCCTTTCCGCCTAGTGGATTCTCCCCCCTTCTGTGAATTTGCAGAATGTGCTGTACCACAATGGCAGGTTCCCAGATGCTATTTCTTTTCACATAAGACCATTCCATCTCTCTACCATCATGTGGTAGGCAATGTTGTGGCATCGTTGGGCAAAGCAGTCAGCCGCAAAACCAACGTTACTGCTGACACGTGGTCCAGCAGGCATGGGCATGGATGATATATTTAATACACAGCACACTGGGTAACTCTGCTTGCAACTTGGAAGGATGCAGGACAAGGCTCAGTGCTGCAGCTTGTTGTGCCCCCACGTCTCCAAACAGCTAGTGATGATGCCAGATTTGTGAACCTATCCTAACATATAGACACCTACCCACAAGCTTTCCAGGTCTTTAACCACTTCAGCCCCGAAAGGTTAACCCCCCTTCATGACCAGGCCATTTCTTGCAATACGGCGCTTCCTTATTTTACAACTGTGCGCTTGTGCAACGCTGTACCCAAATAAAGTGTTTGTCCTTTTTTTTCCCACAAACAGAGCTTTCTTTTGGTGGTATTTGATCACCTCAGCGGGTTTTATTTTTTTGCTGTAAACAAAAAAAGACCAACAGTTTTGAAAAAAAAAAAACAATATGTTTTACTTTCTGCTATAAATGTAAAAAATGTAAAAGAATTGAATTTCTTCATTAATTTAGGTCAATATGTATTCTGCTTTATATTTTTGGTAATAAAGTCTCAATAAGCGTATATTGATTGGTTTATGCAAAAGTTATAGCGTCTACAAACTATGGGATAGATTTATGAAATTTGTATTTATTATTTACTAGTAATGGCAGCAATCAGTGACTGCGATATAGTGGCAGACAAATTGGACAGGTAACTGACACTTTTGACACTTTTTTGGGGAACCAGTGACACCAATACAGTGATCAGTGCTAAAAAATACGCACTGTCACTGCTCTAATGACACTGGCAAGGAAAGGGTTAACATTTAGGGCGATCAAGGGGTTAAATATGTGTCTAACACGTATTACTGTGTGTGCTGATTTTACTAAGCAATGTGCTTTGCAAGAAGAAAATACAGCACATTGCTGCTGTCAGAAGACAGCCCTGTGTTTGTTTACCTACACAGGGCTCTTTTCTGTAATCTCCAGAGCCGATTGTCGGCTCTGGAGCCACTGATTGGTTGATGCTGCAGCCAATCGCACCACAGGCGGGGGAGCGGGGGGCGCACGGGGGCGCTCTCCACACTCCGGCACTGGTACATGATCCAATGGAGAGCCCTCCTGTAGAGTATCTGTGGTTAACAAATAAAGCGAAATACCTCTGGAACCTTTGATTTTATTTCACATTTCATAAACTGACATTTCATAGAAAACGGTCAAATTCAGCTTTGATATAAGTGGTTTATTAATATCAATCAAAAAAAAAAAAACACAACAAACCCTACAGAGCAATGATTCACCCTGCAACCCTTTATAGTTTTGTACCCCTAAATGTTTTTATTTGCAAACAATTTTTCTTTAAATAAGAAATGCCTTCAAATACTATTTTTTCTCAGAAAAAAATGGCTTCTTCCTGCTCTCCCCCTCCAGTGATCCTTGTTTGCCATGTGTAATACTTTTTTTAAAAAAAAAAAGTCTTTTTATGATTTTACTTTGTATTTGCTGCCAACACAGGACAGTCTGAAACCTTTCTGGAACAAAGTCTCAGGGTATGGTGGAGGGCGATAATGGCAAGTATTCTCTGTCGTACATCCTTGATAGGCCCAAGGTTCAAACTGGGCTGTAAGAGAGAAGTCACATTATATTAGCTGAATATCATTAAATGGGAAAGGATTATAAAGAAACAAACAAACAAACAAAAAGGCATATATATTAAAATCTGCAAAGGTTCAGGAGTGTGGGTGGCCGTTGGGGCTAACAAGTGCAGTGCGCAGGATGAGAGGTGTCATTGGTTGCTTGGTACCCGCCTAAGCCAGCCTATCTTAACTTTTTAAGCAGAGGAACCCTTGAAATAACTTTCCGGTCTCAGGGAACCCTACTAAAAATTACTGTTTCTACAACTTATGATACATTAGTGTGATGGTCAGTGGGAAGAATGCTCCTCACACTTGTGGTCATTGGGAAAAATGACCCCTTTACAGATAACTAAAAAGATCAATGGTGTCAATGGGAACTTATCTGAGAGACAGAAATTGCTCAATTCTCAAGAAACCCCTAGCAACTTCTGGAGGAACCCTAGTTGAGAAACCCTGCCCTAGGCTGTCATACTATGTAATGTTGGCATGGTATTTGACATCTGCATGGGACACCTTCAAAACATTCAATTGCATCTACAGTATACCTAAGGTTGTCCCAGGTGTGAAAGATGTCAGGCTCAATCTGGGGGCTGGAGCAAGTGCAAAGGCACCAACCAAGAGAGCTGTGGGGCAGAGGCAACTCCTATCCTGTAAAACCGTTTACTACTCAGAATAGCATGTCTACGCTGCAATTTCTGATGGATGTTTTAGCTGAGATGGGGATTCTTGTTGCTTTTCAGAGATCAACAGATATATTTATTATGCTGAAATCCACTTGGGCTGTTTACCTGCGATCTATTTTACAGGTCAGATTACTGTCATGGAATCAAGGTCGCTGTTAGAAATCATAGGGCTGCGTACAGCCCTCCTGATGAGCCCCTCAACCCCACCTACAAAGGTGTACAGCGGAACAGTGGCATTGACTTTTTCCACCTTCCCCCCCAAAAATGAATAAAAAAAGTACCTCCATGCTCCCACCTTCTGGGCCCCTCTGTTGACCTGATGGGGTCCAGGTAAATGTAATTTAAATTATAACTAAAGGCAGAACTTTTTTTTTTGGATAGAGTAGAGAGAGATTAGAACACGTGTCAGTTTTTATTGCTGTCTGTACCTCCATTAGGGAGATTCACCCTCTCTATTTGTCCTGTTTACCATCATCATTGAAAGTGAAAGTACAACAAAATCCCAAATTTTGAGTTATCCCCAGAAAAGTAATAGAGGGGAAAACTTCCAATGGGGCCACTAGTTCTGGTGACCTGGGAGTCCCCAAGAGATTCCCTTAATTTGCAGGGATTTCCTCTCGCATCCTGTTTTTAGCTATGGGACAGGAAGTGAAGGTAAAACTCCCCAATGGGACAAGGAGGGCAAAAATAAATCTTACGGGGGTTATAACCCTCCCTTGTTCTATCCAACATGAAAAAAAGTTTTGCCTATAGTTCTACTTTAAGCTCTGGTAAGAAAGTAGGAGTGGGGATGTGATCTAGTGAAATCCATTTATTTTTTAAGGAGGAAATGAACAATAAAGTTGCCCTAGGGCCCCATGTTTAGCTGATGGGCCCTGGACCCAATACAACAGGACTGGTTGTACTGCCTTATCAGTGACCCTTAGCGAATTGCCAGCATTTAAGAAGCGTGCCTATAAAAAAAAAAAAAAGCAGACATGATCATATTGTGTTACTGTTTATACATTTGTGTTGTGCAAATTAGGCCAGCATCAAAAGTTATTAGGCTATTTTCTAGCACGGTCAAATGTACTTTATTCATAAAGAATGAAGCAAATCAAGTCAATACCTGTTATATCCACTAGATGGAGCTGATAGGAACTAAATAAAGATTGTCAGCTCAGTCTAGCACAGGACAAATTGCTCTGCATTTTTTTTTTTTTAATTTAATAAATGAACCCTAAGTGTATGCTTGGACAAAAAAAACAAAAAAAACATATGCAGCACATCTCTGCAGTATGTATACATTTGCCCGTTGATTCTGGTAGTGAGATTACAATGCTGCCTGTTCTGCAGTTTAATCCAAAGTGTTGTCAGCCCTGCAAAGTTTTTCCCTGCTGGACTACAGAACATTGCCTCTTTTTGCCTTTATAAAATAAGGGGATGGTGTTCTGTAGGGGTGTTCATAGTGAATGAATGAATGAATGATTTATAGAGCGCTGCAAATGCGAACTGAATCGCCTCAAGGCGCTGGATGCGTTCTCTGTTGTCAGCTTCTTAGAAAAGGAAGGTCTTTAGTTTTTTCCTGAAGGCCTGATGGCTTTCTTCCATGCGGATGTGGGTCGGAAGAGCGTTCCATAGTCGGGGTCCTTGGACTGCGAATCTTCGTTCTCCCTTTGCTTTGTAGCTGTATTTGGGTATGATAAGGAGGTTTTGGTTAGCTGATCAAAGACTGCGATTAGGTGTGTAGTGTTTTATTCTCTCCCGGAGATATAGCGGAGCGTTTCCTTGTATGCATTTGTGGGTGAGGCAGAGGGTCTTGAATGTGATCTGATTCTTTACGGTTAGCCAGTGTATGCACTTTAGGGAAGGGGAAATAGATTCCCAGTTTTTTTTTCCTTTTAACAGTCTTGCCACAGTGTTGAATTTAGGTTTGGTTAATAATTATGGTTGCTATGGGCTTGTCCTTATTTTTTTTCCTATGTATATTTTCCTTTTATATTGTAAAGCGCTGTGTAAACTGTTGGCACTATATAAATCCTGAATAATAATAATAATAATTGTCCCCCTTGCTATTATAAAAAAAAAAGGATCACCGTTACGCTCGACCAGGCCTCAAGTCTAAATGTTTACACCAAAATGCACTCTCTGATGCATTTCGCCCTGGTGGGCAGAGTGAAATGCATCAGGTTGTGTGGTTTTGTGGAGGCTGAAGTCACTCTTTATTGTTTTTTAACCTGGGCTGGTCAGGAGTAGTAGCGATCCTTTCCTCTTTACGTTTAATAACCCCGTGGATTGGTATAAGGACAAGCCAGCACCCTATGCTCTGGGACACAGGGATATTCTTACACTTCTACTTTGAGCATCACCAAAAGCAATATAATGGATCCCCCTTGCTATTGTTACAAAATGATTTACTTACTTGAGTTAAAGATTACACCAGAAAATGAAAGGCAAGCTGTCTGGGGTCCTTGGCATCTGCGCATTTTAGTAGGCTTACAGCTTCTACTAGCTCTGGCATAACAGGATGGACACTTCACCCCATTTTCCGTCCTGTTGATAGCCTCCACTAGTGTACATACAAATAAAATCTATTTTAATATTACATGTATAATAAACATAGATGTTGTCATTTGTACTAACAGTAGAAATATTCCAGAGATACCCAATGTCTTTCACCAGTGATGGACACTGGTGGAAATCCCAACTCAAATCAAAACTTTTTATTTTGTTTTGGATAGAGCAGGGAAGGTTTGGAGCCACTGTCCACCATTGATTGGTCTGTGTTGGGGAGATTTTCCCAAATTTCTCAGAATACACAAAATGTTTTTTTTTATGGCTGTTGTTGACATTGGGACATATATTCCTGTCCCAATGTCAACCAAAGCCAAAAAAAAAACAGTTTGCCCCAATGGTTGACACTGGGACATATTGTCCTGTCCCAATGTCAACCAAAGCCATTAAAAAAAACAATTTGCCCCAATGGTTGACACTGGGACATATAGTCCTGTCCCAATGTCAGCCACACTGCCCATTTCTTGTAAGGTTTTCACAGGGACAGGAAGTGAGGGAAAACCTCCTCAAAGGGTTCAAAGGCAGAAGTAAGAACCTGAGAAAATTTTGGCCCGGAGAATGGCTATAATTAGGCCATACTTTTATTTATACTATCATCCTGTAAAGTGCATGTTAATATTAACAGAGATGGCATGGTTTGGCTAATCCTCTTTATAACTAGTAGTTTTGGCAGGTTTGTACAAAATTGTATTAAACTAACGCTAAGCCCTTAAAATGTATGTCAACCTTAAAATCAATAGTTGGGGACTTCCTCCTTTGACGCTTACAATGCACCTAATGTTACCTGTCATGTTTGTAGAAGTAGTAAAACACAAAAATAAATTCCTGCCAGTCCCTTTCATGAGCATTACTTTGAGGCTCCTCCCTTACTACAGAGAGAATGGAAGCAGGTCCATCCTAGCGTGGTCAGTTTGCATCCCTGCTTCCTACCTTGGGTAGGAAGGAAGGCACGCCCCGTTGACCAGAGAAATGCAACTTTTAAAGAATGGTTCATAGGTTCATTAAAAAGCAGGATGGCAGGGTGCCGGTTATAGTTGTAGAGTTGCTATCCTGCTTTCTGAAACGTCGTTATTAATATAATGTTTTTGGGAACCATCCTATACCATGTTGCAACAGCCCTGAAGAAGGGGGAGTCTTTTCTCCCAAAATACGTTGGCTTGATGTACATGTTGTTACTTTTATAAATAAAAAAAAATAATAAACGCCTATGAACCAAACAACATATACATCAAGCCAACATATTTTGGGAGAGAGGACTCCTCCTTCTTCAGGGCTGTTGCAACATGGTATAGGATGGTTCCAAAAAACATTATATTAATAATGAGGTTTCAGAAAGCAGGATAGCAACTCTGCAACTATAACCGGCACCCTGCCATCCTGCTTTTTAATGAACCTATGAACCATATTTTAAAAGTTGCATTTCTCTGGACAACCGGGCGATCCTTTCTTCCTACCCAAGTCTACATGCTGAAACAACCATAAGGTCGTAGACAAAAGGAAGCAGCCCAAGCCCTAAGAGGGCCCATCCCCACCATTGGGAACAACCTACCGAAAGGGATTTCTTCCTATTTGCCCCCAAAAAATACCCACCCACGACCAGTGACTGATCTAGTCAGTCCAGTACAGTCTCCAAAAAAAAGCCAGGCTGTTTTTTACCTAGGAGCTACAGGACAGCATGCCAATGTATGGTGTGTCCATAGTCCCATAGACAGTTTTCTGTTGAAACCCCCCCCCCCCCCCCCCAGATCTTCACAACTTGAGTGACAGTGGTTCTAGGACCTGTGATGTTATTTTTAGTTTCTTCCCACAGCGCTCAAAACTGGGGGGGAAGTGATAACCTAGCAGTCCAGAACCATCTCAAAAACAGGTAATTTGATTGTTTAGATAGAAGGCATGTTAAATGAAGGTCTACAGTTTGCAATGGTGGATTTCATATTCTATAATAAATAATTAAAAAAATAATTAAATAAAATAACCTGCTAGCAGGTACCTCTAGGTCAGCCTTCTTCAACTAGGGTGCCTTGAGGTTTCCTTAGGGGTGCCTTGGGAAAATGCCTAGAAATTACCCAAAAATGTTTATAAAAGCTTATGGGTAGATCAAGCCTGCCTTTTTGTTCCACAAAACCAAAGGTTTTCGTTGTGCACTATCACAACCTTCCAGCTGCCAGCGTCCAAAACAACCAATAATGTCATTGGTTGACAAGGAGGACATCGGGCAACATTGAAATACTATTCAGTACCAGCGTGCAAAGGTGTATTCTTTGTAAGTATAAATTACCTCCAATGTTGGGTGTCCTACATGTGTGGATATTGCTGTGTTATGTACTATTGGTGTATTTTTTTAACATTTTATAATGGGGTGCCTCGAGATTGTACAGACTTTTAAAGGGTGCCTTGACTGAAAAAGGTTGAGAAACGTTGCTCTAGGGCATACCTGCAGTAGCTTTCACTGCTGCCTACATGCTTAAAGGTTGGACCTCTCTGATCTGGCAAAGATGGTAACATATGGGGCTTATGTACCCCATTCGACTTTCCCACATCCCTACTGGCCAGCTGGGCAGATCTTCAAAGTGAAGCCTGTGGGAGCATGAGGCAGTGAGCAAGCTCCAGCACCACTCAAATGCATTGTAGCTATGCTGGTTCAAACCAGCCACTCGATACTTGAGCATAGAGGGAGCAATGAAAGCTGTTAGAGGTTTGTGTAGTAACTAGGGTTGCACCAATACATTTGCATTATCCCCACCGCTCCTGTCTGAACACAGGCTTGCCATAGGGATTTTATCCTGGGTTCACAAAGGAGTGGTAGGGGAAACCGCAAGAGACTCAGACAAGAATCACACCGCATTCCTGTTTAAATTGCATGCGATTCTTCGCAGTGTGATTTGAGCCTTTTCTTTTTGTATGGGCTCAAATCACACCACAAAGGTATCGGTACTCGGTATTGGCGAGTACTTGACTGAAAGTATCGTTACTCGTACTCGCTGATAAAAATCCAGTATCGGTTCAACCCTAGTAGTAACCTATAGTTGCCTACATGTTATACCTGGTAGCAGAGTCACTTCAAACCCAACACCTGCCAAAACTCCTTTCTTTTGGTTAGAATGCGGGAAGAATTAGAGTCTTTGCTACTGGCAAAAGTCAACCAGACCAAAAAGAATTCATATAGATGTGTATATTGGTTAAGTCAAGATTTTTTCCCTTTATTCTAGCAATTTAAAATGACAAATAGAAATATAGCCCCATTAGCCCCAAAAAAGAGTCAACTGAGGAGGATAGAAGAACAAAGGGATTTGGCGCTACAGGCACTGTCCCTCCACAAGAGGGACATTTGAGAATTATGATTTCATTTATTTATTTAGCATCAACCAATTTTTTGAGACTTTTTGAGACAATTTTTTGAGACTTTTTGAAGACAAAGAACTGCCCCAGACACTGGGGGAACCAACACAGGAAGAACAAATCAACATCATGCAGGCAATAATCATAATAGGGCTTGATCTCAGCACCCCAGATGTTGCTTTACTATTAATTGCATTTTCATCTTGTCTTTATTATAACTTACATTTTATTGCCCCCTTGTTGCAGAGATTCCCCTGACAGCACTCTGTTTTTTTGAAAAGCTCATACCCTACGGACATGTTGAATGTATCTCTGCACAAAATTGGGTTGTTGGCACAGGATTTCCAGGCCTGCCAATAGGAGATGTTGCCTGATGAGATACAATGAATGGCATGTTAGTAAAACAAACAAGAATGTTACACAACGAACAGAAATATTAAACACCAAATAGGAGTAGATGGTAATGTACATATGGCACAAGAAAAGAAAGAATTGGCATGAACGCCCATACGTTTACCTCTAGATAGCTGTATGGGTGTTCATGCCTATTCTTTCTTTTGTTGTGTCATTATGCTTTTGGTTTCATCCAACCTACATGACTGTGGCAGCACCTCTTTCTGATTACATTGAAGGTTGGGCTTCCTAGACCTCATCCTTATTGTATTTAATGTACATACAGCCTATAAAATATTTCTTGGAAATAGGAATGCATAACTGAGCACTAACTATGGAAAAAACTTGGAACAGGGGACTTTAAAGATGTCTGAAAAGACGAAAAACGATTACACGTGTAAAATAGATTGACACATTTTAATAAATACACTTGTTAAAAAAGATATAACAATCTTCTTGATACAATAATGTAATCAAAACAATAATATATCTACTGCACAAAAACATATTTCTTGACATGTTTCACTAAAGTATATAGCTTCTTCAGGAGATCCGTAATTGTCTGTGTACAGCGTATTCACCCGAAATTAATTTCAGGTCAGTATGCGAACACACCAGGGTCTCCGGACCGCCAAATATTGAGGATATCAGTGTGTCATAGGAGAACCAAAGTGCCCATCTAGGGATCTATAACACATACAAAGCTGGTATAGCAGATTTGGAAGCTGTAGTTTCCTTCATCAACCACCAGAGGGAGCAAATAGGTTGGAATAACAGAGAAGCCTGTACTAGTCTCAACAAGGGAGACAGGGGCAGTCCAGAAATAAATATTAAACTGCATTCATTTCCAAGGGCATCAGACTTCCTAAGCTCCAAATCAGCTGGATCTTTAGGCTGCAGAGGCTAGTGTGGGGCTCCTGGGTGAACGTGTGGCAGATGGTCTTAGCTAAGATATCCTCAATATTTGGCACATCGGAGGCCCTGGTGTGTTCGCATACTGATCTTAAATTAATTTCGCGTGAATACGTTGTACACAGACAATTACGAATCTCCTGAAGAAGCTATATACTTTAGGGAAACATGTTGAGAAATACGTTTTTGTACAGTAGATATATTATTGTTTTGGTCTGATTACATTATTTTATCAAGAAAATTGTTATATCTTTTTTAACAAATGTATTTAATAAAATGTGTCATTTTATATTATACATGAAATCGTTTTTCATCTTTTCGGGCACCTTTAAAGTCCCCTGTTCCATTTTCAAGTTTTTCCTATTTTTTGGGCAGTGGTGCCTTGCTCCATTTCTCCTTGGCTGACTCATCTTATTTCTTGAGCACTAACTATATCTAAAAACATAACAAAACTATGGCATAATACATGTCAAGTGTGCCTGTGGGAATGTATACTTATTTAACCAAAATATCATAGTAGGTAAGGTCAAATAAAGACAATAGTCTATCCAGAGACAATAGTCCATCCATTTGTAAGGTCAGGTACTGATACTGGATGAGAAGACCTGGCTCTCAACTGGCTTTCCAATTCATCCTAAAGGTATTCAGTAGGGTTGAGGTCAGGCCACTCTAGTTCCTCCACACCAAACTTCTCAAACCATGTCTTAATGGAGCTGGATTTGTGCCGAGGCACGGTCATACTGGAAAAGAAAAGGGCCTTCCCCAAACTGTTATCACAAGCTTGGAAGAGCACAATTATCCAAAATGGCCTAGTATTTTGTAGCATTATCAGTGCTCTTCACTGGAAATATCTGAACCCAGTAGAGTAGAGGAGTGTTCACATACTTTCAGACAAACAGTGTATTATAAGAAGTTTTTCTTTAAATCTCATAATAAATGGAACATGTAAATAAAGAAAATTACCGAATGTTTCAACCATAATGGTAGTCCGACACTGCGTGACGTGATCAGCGCAGACTTCAGTGGTGGTCTGAGCCTTAGTGCACGAGTCTCCATGAAAATTCTCACATTTCTCACACACAAGGCAGGTCCCTGTTACAAAGAAAATAAATAGTTTTTTTTTCTGTAGAGTCAGTCTTATAATCCAAATGATAAAAGAAAATGGAATTGTAAAAAGCAGTTAGCTTACATGGGGCAGTTTTTTCAAGGAAAAAAAATAGAAAAGAGAAAAAAAAGTAAGGAAAACTACATAAATAATCATTAAATACTCAAAATGAAATAAAAACACAGAGAACGCTAAATAATATAAACTGAACTATCCCAAATTATCACACACACAAAAAAAACTTGTAAATCAGTGGTCTCCAAACTGCAGCCTGTGGGCCAGATGCTTGCATTTATCTGGCCTCATAAGACATGAAATTCCTCCCACTTGCAGTGACAGGGCACTATACCTCTTACTGACATCAATGATGGGGCACTATACCTCTTACTGACATCAATGATGGGGCACTATTCCTCCTACTAATACCAATGATGGGACACTATTTTTCCAACTAGTACCAGTGATGGGGCACTATTCCTCCTACTGACACCAATGATGGGGCAATATTCCTTACACTGACACTAATAGCGGAGCATTATTCCTTCTGATGGGGCACTATTCCACCAACTAATACCAATGATGGGGCACTATTCCTTCTACCAACACCAATGATGGGGCACTATTCCTCCCACTAATACCAATGATGGGGCACTATTCCTTCTACCGACACCAATGATGGGGCACTATTCCACCCACTAATACCAATGATGGGGCACTGGCACTATTCCTTCTACCAACACCAATGATGGGGCACTATTCCACCCACTAATACCAATGATGGGGCACTATTCCTTCTACAGACACCAATGATGGGGCACTATTCCATCCACTAATACCAATGGTGGGGCTCTATTCCTTCTACCGACACCAATGATGGGGCACTATTCCACCCCCTAATACCAATGATGGGGTACTATTCCTTCTACCGACACCAATGATGGGGCACTATTCCACTCACTAATACCAATGGTGGGGCACTATTCCTTCTATCGACACCAATGATGGGGCATTATTCCACCCACTAATACCAATGATGGGGCAACATTCCCTACACTTACATCAATGACGGGGCACTATTTATTCTGATAGGACACTTTTCCACCCACTAATACCAATTATGGGGCACTATTCCTTCCACTGACAGGAATAATGGGGTACTATTCCAACCACTAATACCAATGACAGGGCACTTTTTCCTCCCACTGCCATCAATGATGGGGCACTATTTCCTCAGATGGGGCACTATTCCTCCCACTGATACCAATGGGACAGTATTCCTTTCACTGACACCAATGACGGGGCACTATTTCTTCTGATAGGGCAGTATTCCACCCACTAATACCAATTATGGGGCACTATTCCTTCCACTAACAGGAATAATGGGGTACTATTCCTCCGACTAATACCAATGACAGGGCACTTTTTCCTTCCACTGCCATCAATGATGGGGCACTATTTCTTCAGATGGGGCACTATTCCTCCCACTGATACCAATGATGGGACACTATTCCTTTCACTGACACCAATGATGGGGCACTATTCATCTAACTAGTACTAGTAATGGCACACTATTCCTCCCACTGACAATGATGCGGCACTATTTCTCCCACTGATACCAACACTAATACCGGGGCACTATTCCACCCACTAATACCAACGATGGGACACTATTCCTTCCACTGACACCAATGACGGGGCACTATTCCTTCTGACGGGACACTATTCCGCCCACTAATACCAATGATGAGACACTATTCCTTCCACTGGCATGAATAATGGGGTGCTATTTCACCCAATAATACCAAAGATAGGGCACTATTTCCAACCACTGCCGTCAATGGTGGGGCACTATTTTTTCAGATGGGACACTATTCCTCCAACTATTACCTGTGATGTAGCACTATTCCTCCTCCCATGACCACAGGCACTATGTAATTTTTATTTTACTCCCACTGAACACCAAGCCTGAGGCATTATTTACTTTCACTGACACTGAGGCATTTTCTACTCCCACTGGCCACAGTTTCGGCCCCCTAAAGTCTAAAGGGCAGTAAACTGGCCCTTTGTTTAAAAAGCTTTGAGACCCCTGCTCTAAATAAAGAAATAAAGAAAACAAAAAGTGGATTTTTTTCAAGCACATTTTGCCTAAGCTGGTTAATGAATGAAAGTAAGATGACTTCTAGACCCCTGCAATTAGTTTAGTTCCGAATATGTTTTTTAACGAATTTCAACAAATTCGTGAATTCGGAAATATACGAATTAAAGAAACCACGTTTAACGAATTTTTCCGAATATTCGTAAATTCGAATATTCAAAAATTTGTAAATTCGTAGATTCTTAAATTCGTACATTTGCACATTCGCACATTCATAAATTCGTAAATTTGTTAATTCGTAAATTCATAAATGAGTAAATTTGTAAATTCGGAAATTCAGAAATCTGAAATAGTAATTAACTAATAATAACTTAACTATTACTAACTGTTAAATTATAGGTATTGTAATTTTCTTTCAAATTTGGCTGTTAGTGAACGTAACAAATAGAAATTTATCTGAAGTTATGAATTATCGGAAAAATAAAGAATGCCGTATCCAAACGAATGGAACGTAATGAATTAATAATAATATATACCAATAATAATAATAAAAACTTTTTATTATTATTATTTATTATAAATTTGTTCCATTCCATTTGTTTAGATGCGGCATTTGTTATTTAGGATAATTCGTAACTTCGGATAAATTCGTGTTTGTTACGTTCACTAACAGCCAAATTTGAAAGGTAATTACAATACCTATAATTTAATAGTTACTATTTCAGATTTTCAAATTTTCGGGTTTTTGGATTTTCGAATTTCCAAATTTCCGAATTTTCTAATCTCCAAATGTATGAATTTATGAATATACAAATTTTCTAATTCACGAATGTACGAATTTACGAATGTACGAATTTACGAATGTACGAATTTACGAATGTATGAATTTAATAATTGCGATCATAACGAATGACCTGAAAAACAAAAAAAAAAAAACAAAAAAACAAAGGCGAATGAAACGAAAATGAACACATTTTTTGGCAGTGCACATGTCTAATGACTTCATCAAAATTGTGACATTCCCAAAATCTGTATTTTCCCATTTAAATACATTTTG
The DNA here is from genome assembly GCF_042186555.1 of Aquarana catesbeiana. Taxonomy (NCBI): domain Eukaryota; kingdom Metazoa; phylum Chordata; class Amphibia; order Anura; family Ranidae; genus Aquarana; species Aquarana catesbeiana. The sequence goes on along the minus strand of NC_133333.1, from coordinate 32,992,329 downwards.
ACGAAATCTCTGCACTCATCCTCAGTCATGATAGCTGAAAATGCTCACCTGTAGCGATAGAGATGGACAGTATCAGTAATATGTTCAGTACAAGCTTCATGTTGGATATGATGTGGAAGAAGCTGGAGTCTCTGAGTCAAAGTGACTGTCAAGTTGTGCAGTATTTATGCCAACATACAAGGAAGATTACGAATGTAAAAAATTAATCCCTTTGGACATACCTTAATAAATTAAGTGAGGAACTGCTTGTACGGAATCTCTGATGATGTGGACATAATGATCGGAACATTGGTGACAAAACCTCTGGAAACAATTTAATTATAGTGTGTCTCCAAATTTATGATGTGCCATTGTGTTTTAACGTAAACACAAGCTATTATTGTCTTGAGGACATACCGTACATACTGTGCGGCATTTTGATAAGGCCAATCAAGATCGCATAAAGCAGTTTCTTTTATTAGGCAGTAATGAATGAATAATAACGGTCTCTGTCAATTTCTGCTGAGATTATTTAATAATGATGGAAACATTAAAGCAGAACTCCAGCCTCACCTGTGTCTATTCATCTGCTTCTGCATTTGGTGCTTGGTGGGAAACTAGATTGCTCTTTAAAGGAGAAGTAGGTCCAAAGCTCTTATGACCTTCTCCTGTGGGTCACATAATTGCACTTAGTTCTGCACTCCTTTGACCCATTTTCCATCTATAGCGTTCTAAAGTCCGTTGTCAGCTGACTTCGCTAAGTTAGCCCAGGCTCTGGAGAGATCTCAACTTTAATGTCAGGATCCACCCGGTAGCCTGGACTGGCAGCTGGCTCAGCCCTTCAGTGGGTTGCAGGGAGCTTGAGCCAGTCGTTCTCGTGCCCTCCACAGCCTGGTGCTCCAGTGAGTGACAGAGGGGAAGAGCAGAAAGCCAGAGACTAACAGTCACTGGCTCTCTGCTCACTGAAGACCAAAAATGGAGTGATCAGTGGTCTTTGCTCATTCTTCCAGAAGTGCATTTGTGAGGTCAGGCACTGATGTTGGACGAGAAGGCCTGGCTCGCAGTCTTCGCTCCAATTCATCCCAAAGGTGTTCTATCGGGTTGAGGTCAGGACTCCTGTGGAGGCCAGTCAAGTTCCTCCACCCCAAACTCTCTCATCCATGTCTTTATGGACCTTGCATTTTTTCACTGATCCAAATCATTTGGTGGAGGGGGGATTATGGTGTGGGGTTGTTTTTCAGGAGTTGGGTTTGGCCCCTTAGTTCCAGTGAAGGGAACTCTTAAGGTGTCAGCATACCAAGACATTTTGGACAATTTCTTACTCCCCTTGTGGGAACAGTTTGGGGATGTCCCCTTCCTGTTCTAACATGACTGCGCACCAGTGCACAAAGCAAGGTCCATAAAGACACAGATGAGCGAGTCCTGACCTCAACCCGATAGAACACCTTTGGGATAAATTAGAGTGGAGACTGTGAGCCAGGCCTTCTTGTCCAACATCAGTGCCTGACCTCACAAATGCGCTTCTGGAAGAATGGTCAAACATTCCCATAGACACACTCCTAAACCTTGTGGACGGCCTTCCCAGAAGAGTTGAAGCTGTTATAGCTGCAAAGGGTGGGCCAACTCAATATTGAACCCAACAGACTAAGACTGGGATGCCATTAAAATGTGTGTGTGTAAAGGCACGCGTCCCAATACTTTTGACAATATAGTGTATATATGTATGTTTGTTTGTTTTTTTAATCCCACACTTCTTTTTTAATTTTACTTTTCCTCTCTACCTAAGTACTGGCCTCTGAGTTTCATTGAAGGGCATTGCAGCAGACATACTTTCTGTCTCTGGACGTCAAATCTTCCACAAGACATGATCATACCTCCCAACTGTCCCTGATTTTGAGGGATTGTCCCTGATTTGGAACAATGTCCCTCTGTCCCTCTTTCCTCCTCATTTGTCCCTCATTTTGGTCTGATCTATGTAAAGTGCACTTTTTATCTTTCAAAAAGTGCTAAACCTTTCATCCAATTACTAAATTGTTGCATTTGTAAATTCCAAAAGCCAATATAAAAGAATAGTAGTGGTAAAAAAGCACTTGTGGGTTTAACCAATCTTTATTTTGTACAATTCTCCTTTAAGGGGGCGTGGCAGGGGGGTGTCCTATGCCTACATACTTTTACTAATAGGTGTCCCTCATTCCAATCACAGAAAGCTGGGAGTTATGCATGATGACTGTTCTAGACACTCTTGGCTTCATGGGGTGTTAATCACTACCAAAGTTTCTGGTTCATACAACTTCTGTAGACCCAGTGTCATCTGAATGAGGAAGAGTTCCTGCAGGACCCCCTATTGTCCTCAATGAATATTAGGACACAGAAACTACAGCTAACATTGTATCTTAAACAAGTGATCCCCAACCTTTCAGACTTTACTGACCACTAACGAATTTTACAGCCCCCGTGGCGCCAGAGGGGTGACGTAAACGGGTGACCCCGCCCTCAGCTATATAACAGCTGTCACCCAGAAGAAGCGTCACTCGGTGGGAGCCTCCCATGGGGGTGGAGGTGTTGTGGCTTTTTATTTTTTTTTAATTTTTAGGTCCGTCGGGCGACGTGAATTTACATCGTTGGACATTTTTGCTTTTTTATTTTTTAACCACCTCAATACTGGGCACTTTCACCCCCTTCCTTCCCAGACCAATTTTCAGCTTTCAGTGCTCTCTCACTTTGAATGACAATTACTCAGTCATGCTACACTGTACCCAAATGAAATTTTTATCATTTTGTTCACACAAGTAGAGCTTTCTTTTGGTGGTATTTATTCACCACTTCATTTTTTATTTTTTGTGATATAAGCGAAAAAAGAGCGAATATTTTGAAAAAAAAACAAAATTTTCTACTTTCTCTTTTAAAAGAAACCAAAAAAATAAAATTTTGTCGAAAATTTAGGCAAAAATGTATTCTACCACATGTCTTTGGTAAAAAAAATCCTGATAATTGTATGATCATTGGTTTGTGTGAAAGTTATAGAGTCTACAAGCCATGCTACGCATTATTGAAAATGTATCAATCCTAATGCACTGATGGCCTAATGCACTGATCTCATTTCTTGAGGCCCTAAAATGTCAGGACAGTACAATAACTCCCCAAAAGACCCCTTTTTGGAAAGAAGACAGTCTGAGGTATTTAGTAAGAGGCATAGTGAATTTTTTGAAGTTGAAATTTTTCCCCCACAATGCTTTGGAAAATTAAGAAATATAGATTTTTTTTTTTTCTTCACTAAATTGTCATATTTACAAGTTATTTCTCACACACGGTGCAGGCATAATTGCAATTACACCCCAAAATACATTCTGCTATTCGTCCTGAGTATGGCGATACCCCATGTGTGAGACTTTTCCACAGCCTGGCCACATACAGAGGCCTAACATCCATATAGCACCATCAGGCGTTCTAAAGGCATAAATTACACATTTCATTTTCTGAGTACCTATCACATTTTTGAAGGCCCTGGAGCACCAGGACAATGGAATTACCCACAAAATGACCCCATTTTGGAAAGAAAACAACCCAATGTATATTCTATGAGGCATACTGAGTCTTTTGAACATGTCATTTCTTTCCACAAGTTTTTGGAAAATGTGGAAAGAAAATGAAAACCTATTTTTTTCTCACAAAGTTGTCAATTTAGAAGATCTTTCTAACACATAGAATGTACATAGCCAAAATGACACCCCAAAATACATTCTGCTATTCGTCCTGAGGATGGCGATACCCCATGTGTGAGACTTTTCCACAGCCTGGCCACATACAGAGGCCCAACATCCATATAGCACCATCAGGCGTTCTAAAGGCATAAATTACACATTTCATTTCCTGAGTACCTATCACATTTTTGAAGGCCCTGGAGCACCAGGACAATGGAATTACCCACAAAATGACCCCATTTTGGAAAGAAAACAACCCAATGTATATTCTATGAGGCATAATGAGTCTTTTGAACATGTCATTTTTTTCCACAAGTTTTTGAAAAACGTGGAAAGAAAATGAAAACCTATTATTTTCTCACAAAGTTGTCAATTTAGAAGATCTTTCTAACACATAGCATGCACATAGCCAAAATGACACCCCAAAATACATTCTGCTACTCGTCCTGAGTATGGTGATACCCCATGCGTGAGACTTTTCCACAGCCTGGCCACATACAGAGGCCCAACATCCATATAGCACCATCAGGCGTTCTAAATGCATAAATTACACATTTCATTTCCTGAGTATCTATCACATTTTTGAAGGCCCTGGAGCACCAGGACAATGGAATTACCCACAAAATGACCCCATTTTGGAAAGAAAACAACCCAATGTATATTCTATGAGGCATAATGAGTCTTTTGAACATGTCATTTCTTTCCACGAGTTTTTGGAATATGTGGAAAGAAAATGAAAACCTATTTTTTTTCTCACAAAGTTGTCAATTTAGAAAATCTTTCTTACACATAGCATGTACATAGCCAAAATGACACCCCAAAATACATTCTGCTACTCGTCCTGAGTATGGCGATACCCCATGTGTGAGACTTTTCCACTACCTGGCCACATACAGAGGCCCAACATGCAAGTAGCACCTCCAGGCTTCTAACACTTAGCATGTACACACCAAGAATGACACCCCAAAATACATTCTGCTGAGCAAAAGGTAAAAAAAAAAAGCTCACCTGTGGTTTCAGCAGGCAGGAATACCGTTCCAGAGCAGCCAAAGCATTTGTCCAGACAGCCAAAGGAAATGTCCAGGAATTGTCCAGGCAGCAGACAGATATGGAAAAGTATGAACATGGTTCAGTACAGTCCAAGGTTTAGCAGGCAGTTCAGGTAACAGGCATGGGCATGGCCAGTCCAGGTGGCAGGCAAAGGCATGGCAAGGTCATGTGGCAGGCAAATGCATGGCAAGGTCATGTGGCAGGCAAAGGCATGGCCAGTTCAGGTGGCAGCAGGCAGCACTTTGTACATTGGGCCTTGGTCAGGTAAGACCTGAGGACAGGGGTAGAGGCTTCTTCCCACCGAAATCTCTACGAAGCCTCCGAGTCTCCAGACCCTAATCCGAGAAAACTAAAAACCCGGAGAAAAATGTTTTCTCCACTCGGAAAACCTTTTCTGGAGCCCCTCACATATGTGAGACCCCTGTGCTGTACAGTGGCAGGGCAAATGATCAGTTCAGGAGGCAGGCAAAAATCATGGTCATTTAACAGTCCGGGTCAATTCACGTTGAAGGCAGAAAGATGTTTGGCAGAGGCATAGTCGTTAACAGTCCGGGTCAATTTACGTTGAAGGCAGAAACATGTTTGGCAGAGGCATAGTCATTAACAGTCCGGGTCATTCACAGAAATGGCAGATAGTGGAAAAAAATCATCTTCACTGTACTAATAGTGTAGTGAAGTATGATAGCTCCGATAGCACGTTCCAATACAGAGCCCTGGCTGGGAGGGACATTGGGGACAGTAGTATCGGGTGTCACGGCGAATTCCTCTACTTGCACATACACGACATTTTTTGGGGGGTTTGCGACCTGTTTGGGTAAGAGGGAGGATTTCGGGAAAGTGAGTTTCATGGAGTCTGGCTAACGCATCAGAGCGAATTAGTTGAGGGGCTTGGCCTTGGGGATAGAGAAGGGCTGTGAAAACTTCTTCTTGGAATTTTAGGGAACTTTGGGTGCACTTAGAAAAAATGATATAGGAATTAAATAGGGCAAGTTGCATCAAATGTTTTTAAATGTGGTACAGCGCTGCGCTAAAGACAAACTGGGAAAGCAGCCAACACACCCGTAGACTCAAGGGCAAAAATAACAACGAAAAAATACAAAGTGTGGCGCTAATAATAGCAATGAATAAAACTAAACATTAAGTAATATCATACAATGATAATGTGAACCAAAATTGATACGTGAACACAAGTGACAGGTAAACAGAAATAATAAATCAATATATGTGTTCAATACAAATATTGAATATAATCTGAAACAACAAAGGAAATATGTGATAACAGTGCATAAACAGTTATCTAATGTAAAGTCCAAAACACCAAAAGTTCGTGACATCAGTGTATGAACGGTTTTAGGCAGGTGTTTTCTTATAGGTGTAGAGAAACTTTAAACCCAGTAGCCTGGTAGGTACGTGGACCATAGAAGATCAGAGGTGTACGGAAGTTTAAAAACAGTGCCAGGACCATCACCAGAAGCTATAGAGGCTTACCGGAAGTTGTGGCCTGAAATGGCGTATGCCATACAGGTCAAAAAGGCTTAGTGACCAACAGGTCTAGACGTATTATCCGGTCAGAAGTTATCGTCACATAAACCATGGGGAGGAAAAATCGGTCAACACGACTTCCACATTGATAGATATACCACCGTAGACCATGCGAAAGATTCGTATTACATGTGAGGAATAAAAACACTCACATAGTGTAATAACGTAAAACTTGGATTTATTTAAAAAGTAACATTAAAAAACAAACTCACATTTTTTGCAGATAAAATTAGCGTATCAATCGTGTAGCGGTAGTTGTGAGGGATCCCTCACAACTACCGCTACACGATTGATACGCTAATTTTATCTGCAAAAAATGTGAGTTTGTTTTTTAATGTTACTTTTTAAATAAATCCAAGTTTTACGTTATTACACTATGTGAGTGTTTTTATTCCTCACATGTAATACGAATCTTTCGCATGGTCTACGGTGGTATATCTATCAATGTGGAAGTCGTGTTGACCGATTTTTCCTCCCCATGGTTTATGTGACGATAACTTCTGACCGGATAATACGTCTAGACCTGTTGGTCACTAAGCCTTTTTGACCTGTATGGCATACGCCATTTCAGGCCACAACTTCCGGTAAGCCTCTATAGCTTCTGGTGATGGTCCTGGCACTGTTTTTAAACTTCCGTGCACCTCTGATCTTCTATGGTCCACGTACCTACCAGGCTACTGGGTTTAAAGTTTCTCTACACCTATAAGAAAACACCTGCCTAAAACCGTTCATACACTGATGTCACGAACTTTTGGTGTTTTGGACTTTACATTAGATAACTGTTTATGCACTGTTATCACATATTTCCTTTGTTGTTTCAGATTATATTCAATATTTGTATTGAACACATATATTGATTTATTATTTTTGTTTACCTGTCACTTGTGTTCACGTATCAATTTTGGTTCACATTATCATTGTATGATATTACTTAATGTTTAGTTTTATTCATTGCTATTATTAGCGCCACACTTTGCAAGTTGCATCAAATAAATGGCGACTTTCTTGTACCAAAATAGTGATCTCCTGGTGGCCAAGTAGGGCTGCATCATCTGGTCGTTCACATCCACCCCCCCATGTATAGGTTGTACTCATGCACACATTTTGGCTTCTGTATGGGGCCTCCTCTTCTCTGAAGTTCCACCAAGGTGTCGTCATGTATTGTTGAAAGGATGTAGACATCTCTTTTTTTATCTCTCCACTTCACCGCTAGTACTTCTTCAGTTCGCATGCTGGCCATTTCACCCTGCTTCAATTTCTTGGCGACCAATCTTTGTGGGAAGCCTTTGCGGTTGGTCCGTGCTGTCCCACAGGCCACAGTGTTCTTTAGGTACAAATGGCGGAAAAGTGGGAGACTAGTGTAGAAATTGTCTACGTAAAGGTGGTAACCTTTTCCAAGTAATGGTTGGATCAGCTGCCAGACAATTTTGCCACTTGTTCCCATGTAGGTAGGGCATCCAGGGGGGTTTAGCTGTCTTTTCCCTCATAAATGATAAAATCATATGTGTAACCCGTGGCCCTGTCACACACCTTATAAAATTTTACCCCACGTCTGGCTCTTTTACTGGGGAGGTATTGTTTTATTCCCAGTCTTCCGGTGAAGTGCACCAGGGATTCATCAACACATATGTTTCTATCAGGGGTAAACATCTCCTTGAAGCTGGCGCAAAAAAAATTGATTAGGGGCCGAATTTTGAATAACTTATCGTAACTGGGATGATTACGAGGGAGGCATTGGGCATTGTTATTGAAGTGTAAAAATCTCATGATCATCTCATAACGGGTTCTGGGCATAAATGACGAATAGATCGGCATGTGGTGGATAAGTTGGGTAGACCAGTAGGAATGGAGTTCATTTTTTTTTGTCAGCCCCATGTTGAGGGTTAGGCCAAGGAAAATTTTAAATTCTTCTACGGTGAGGGGTTTCCAAACAAAAGGACGGGCATATGAGGAACTGGGATTGTTGGCTATATGTTGGCTGGCGTATAGATTACATTGCTCCACAATGTAGGTTAGGAGATCATTGGTAAAAAATAAATGAAAATAATAAAGTGGGGTTACATTTTCCGTCTGCATCTGAGGGCCTGGCTGGGCTGTGAAAAGGGGTATTACAGGTTCTACTGATGTATCGGGCAGCCATGTTGGATACAGTAGAACATCTGGGAGGCTGGTATGGGCACTGCCTCGTTGATGGGATCCGTTGCTAGCATCTGGCCTATCTTCTAGGAAGGTTGCAGAACTGCTGGTGGATGCCCGCCTATCCCGGAGTGCTGCGCTGCTGGTGGATGCCTGCTGGTGGATGCCCTGGAGTGCTGCGCTACTGGTGGATGCCTGCATATCATCCTGGAGTGCTGGGCTGCTGGTGGAGGCCTGCATATCATCCTGGAGTGCTGGGCTGCTGGTGGATGCCTGCTGGTGGATGCCCTGGAGTGCTGCGCTGCTGGTGAATGCCTCCTCCTGCTCATTTCTCCTGATTCTCCTTGTTAGGATTGTATCTTCCTCTGTTTCCAACTCGGAGCCACTGCTTTCCACTGGCTCATAGTCGCTATCCGAGTCTGACGGAGAGAATTCCCCGCTACTCTCGTCCGACATACTCTGGAGTATTTGGAGAGCCTCCTCTGCGCTGTAAGACCTTTTTGTCATGTTAGCGGGCAGATGTGTCAGATGGTGGGCGGCTGTGCCAGATGGTGGGTGGCTAGATGTGCCTGATGTTGGCGGGCAGATGTGCCTGATCGTGGGCAGATGGTGGGCGACAGATGTGCCTGATGGCGGGCGACAGATGTGCCTGATGGCGGGCGGCAGATGTGCCTGATGACTGGCGGGCAGATGTACCTGATGACTGGCGGGCAGATGTGCCTGATGACTGGCGGGCAGATGTGCCTGATGACTGGTGGGCAGATGTGCCTGATGGCAGGCGGGCAGATGTGCCTGATGGCAGGCGGGCAGATGTGCCTGATGATGGTGGGCGGCTGATGTGTCAGCTGTTGACGGGCTGATGTGTCAGCTGATGACGGGCCGATGTGTTAGCTGTTGACGGTGTCAGATGGCGGGCGACAGATGTGCCTGATGGCGGTCGGCAGATGTGCCTGATGACTGGCAGACAGATGTGCCTGATGACTGGCGGGCAGATGTGCCTGATAGCAGGCGAGCAGATGTGCCTGATGACTGGCGGGCAGATGTGCCTGATGACTGGTGGGCAGATGTGCCTGATGGCAGGCGGGCAGATGTGCCTGATGGCAGGCGGGCAGATGTGCCTGATGATGGTGGGCGGCTGATGTGTCAGCTGTTGACGGGCTGATGTGTCAGCTGATGACGGGCCGATGTGTTAGCTGTTGACGGTGTCAGATGGCGGGCGACAGATGTGCCTGATGGCGGGCGGCAGATGTGCCTGATGACTGGCAGACAGATGTGCCTGATGACTGGCGGGCAGATGTGCCTGATAGCAGGCGAGCAGATGTGCCTGATGACTGGCGGGCAGATGTGCCTGATGGCAGGCGGGCAGATGTGCCTGATGATGGTGGGCGGCTGATGTGTCAGCTGTTGACGGGCTGATGTGTCAGCTGATGACGGGCTGATGTGTCAGCTGATGACGGGCTGATGTGTTAGCTGTTGACGGTGTCAGATGGCGGGCGACAGATGTGCCTGATGGCAGGCGGCAGATGTGCCTGATGACTGGTGGGCAGATGTGCCTGATGACTGGCGGACAGATGTGCCTGATGACTGGCGGGCAGATGTGCCTGATAGCAGGCGGGCAGATGTGCCTGATGACTGGCGGGCAGATGTGCCTGATGGCAGGCGGGCAGATGTGCCTGATGATGGTGGGCGGCTGATGTGTCAGCTGTTGACGGGCTGATGTGTCAGCTGATGACGGGCTGATGTGTCAGCTGATGACGGGCTGATGTGTTAGCTGTTGACGGTGTCAGATGGCGGGCGACAGATGTGCCTGATGGCGGGCGGCAGATATGCCTGATGACTGGCGGGCAGATGTGCCTGATGACTGGCGGGCAGATGTGCTTGATGACTGGCGGGCAGATGTGCCTGATGACTGGCGGGCAGATGTGCCTGATGACTGGCGGGCAGATGTGCCTGATGGCAGGCGGGCAGATGTGCCTGATGGCAGGCGGGCAGATGTGCCTGATGATGACGGGCTGATGTTCTGGCTGTTGGCGGACAGATGTGCCCGCTGTTGGCGGACAGATGTGCCAGTTGTTGACGGGCAGATGTTCACTGACAGGTGTTTTCACTGTTTGGGGACACTGTGTTTTGGGGACACTGTGTTTTTGGGACACTAGCTGGGTGATCAGTGGGTAAACAGCAGACAAACAGCTTTATTACTCACTGATCTCCTGGCTGCAGCACAGATCTCTCTTCCTCTCCTCACTGACAGGCTCTGTGTGAGGAGAGGAAGAGATGAGAGCAGTTACTACGCTCTCTATTTACATTACATGACGACTGTGATTGGACACAGTCGTCATGTGATCAGGAGGGCCAATCACAGGGCCCTCCTGTGTTGTGCTGTCTCTGGGGGACACAGGCAGATCAGGATCGCGCCACTGCGCGGGCACGTGGCGGTGCGATCTCCTGTCATCTGCCACCCCCCCCTCTTGTTTACTATACGATGGCTGTGATTACACACAGCCATCGTGCGGATCAGGAGGGCAAATCACATTGCCCTCCTGCCGCTCTGAGATGAGGCGTGTCCGAGTGACACGCGTGCATCGGGATCGCGCGGCTGTGCGGGAGCGTGCCCGCGTGATCCCGTTCCTTCTGAAGGACGTTTGGGAACGTCCAGTCAGAAGGAGGGAGCTCCCACCCGGCCGTATATGTGCAGTGGCCGGGTGGGAAGTGGTTAATACTTGTCCCAAGCTGTCTCTTGTCTTTTTTACCATTTTTGACACTTCTTTTTTGTGAAATGGTAGGGGTACAATGTACCCTGTTACCAATTCACATGGGGGGGGGGCAGGATCTGGGGGTCCCCTTGTTAAAGGGGGCTTCCAGATTATGATAAGCCCCCCGCCCGCATACCCCCACAACCACCAGGCAAGGGTTAGGGGGATGAGGCTCTTGTCCCCATCAACCTTGGGACAAGGTGCTTTGGGGTCACACCCCAAAGCACCCTCCCCATGTTGAGGGCATGTGGCCTGGTATTGTTCAGGGGGGGCGCTCTCTTGTCCCCCCCTCTTTTCCTGTGGCCTGACAGGTTCCATGCTCGGATAAGGGTCTGGTATGGATTTTGGGGGGGGACCCCTACACCATTTTTTTTATTTTGGTGAAAAGGTCTGGTATGGATATTGGGGGGGACCCCTATGCCATTTTTTGTTTAATTTGGCGCAGGGTTTCACTTAATTTCCATATCAGACCTGAAGGGCCTGGTATGGATTTTGGGGGGTCCCCCACGCAATTTTGGTTCAGGGTTCCCCTTAATATTCATATCAGACCCAAAGGGCCTGGTAATGGACATGGGGGGGACCCATGCCCTTTTTTTCAATGAGTTTTATCTATATTGCTGAGACCAGACAATTCATTACAGCCGCGATCAATTTTAAATGACAATTTTTCCTTTAGAAATTTTTGCTGTGGTACTGTTCTAAACATGGGAAAAATGCACCACTTTACAGGCATACTATAGACACCCCCCAGGCATGATATTTAAAGGAATATTTCATTTTTATTCTTTCACTTTAACCCCAAACACTTTTTTATGACGATAACTTGCATATAAGCCTTTAAAATGAGCACTTTTGATTGTTCATGTTTGTGTCCCATAGACTTAGATGGTGTTCGTGTGTTCTTCTGAATTTTTTGCCTTTTCTGGTGCGAACCGAACCGCGGGGTGTTCGGCTCATCCTTAATCTCTAACATCCACCAGCTCCGTCATGTCGTAATGGAGGCGTGGAAGAGGATTCCAGTGGCAACCTATGAAGCTCTGGCAAACTCCATGCCCAAGAGGGTTAAGGCAGTGCTGAAAAATAATGGTGGCCACACAAAATATTGACACTTTGGGCCCAATTTGGACATTTTCACTTAGGGGTGTACTCACTTTTGTTGCCAGCAGTTTAGACATTAATGGCTGTGTGTTGAGTTATTTTGAGGGGACAGCAAATTTACACTGTTATACAAGCTGTACACTCACTACTTTACATTGTAGAAAAGTGTCATTTGTTCAGTGTTGTCACATGAAAAGGTATAATAAAATATTTACAAATATGTGAGGGGTGTACTCACTTCTGTGAGATATGTGTAGTGTATTATCCACTTACATACTGGTGTCTTATGTTGTGCAGTGTGGTAGAGACAGCAAACACTTGTAGCACCCTGGGGTTAAGTCAGGGAGCTCCTCACAAATTTACTTGCCAAGAATAGTCATCTTGGTCGATTGATAGAGATCTATTGCTTTCTCCCTAAGTTTGACCTTGTTGCACTTTTCTCTTCTACCACTAGGTGAACTCGGTGGTACTAGATATGAGAAGGGCAACCCAAGGTCAGGTTATGGATATATGGAGTATCTCAGCCAGTGGGCAGGGGTTTTCTTGAATCCCTTGCCTGCTGGGAGAACCTATATATTCGGGTGAGGTCAGGTGATCTGTGTTCTGTGCTACCTAGACGGCTGTCTGGGTGGATGTGTGTCATACGCCCCGGGCTGCTAGGCTGGAGTTTGGGCCTATCCCAGGGGGCATCTGGCTCCTGGGCTATGTGAGGGTCTATCCAGAAGCAAGATGGCAGCACAGGGTTGGGACTGCGGCTTGCCAATCAAAAGTGATGGTTCTGTCAGCCGAAGAGACTGTCAGTGGTTGGAGGTAGAAGGGAAGCTGTCGCCACAAAGGAACCAACCACCTTTACCAGGGACCACAGTGAGTAACTGAAGAAAGTACCGGAACCATATTCTCACCGAACTGGCATGGTGGAGAATCGGGAAACTTCAGACGGTGATCAAGTCAGGGACCCAACCTGCGGAGGAGACGCTTGCAGGGCAGCCTTGTGAGTCAAGCCAGGGACCTTGCCGGTCAGCAGAGCTGAAGCTTGAGAAGTATCTGGAGTGCCAAGCTAGGGACCCAGCAGGAAGCGTGGGTGACGCTTGAGAAGGATACCACCGCCAACTTTGGAGGTGCTCAAGGGATTCAGAGTCAGTGAATCAGAAGGTCTAATGAGAGACTGGGAGCTCAGTGTTGAAGAACTACAAGAGGTAGTTGTTGTGGAGCAGAAAGAATTGTTATGTTTGAGTTAGAAACTGTTAAAGGACTGTTGCCATAGGAGACAGCATTCCTGCATGTGCAGAAGTGGCGCCTTGAGCCTTGGTTGCCCATGAATCACTAGTTTCCTACCTTTGACCACTTTTGGTATATCCTGACCACTGCAGACCAGGAACATCCCACAAGAGCTGCAGTTTTTGAGATGACCCAGTCATCAACTATTATAATTGTCAAAGTCGCTCAAATCCTTATGTTTGCCCATTTTTTTTCTGCTTTCCATACATAAACTTCAGGAACAACATTTTCACTTGCTGCCTAATATATCCAACCCACTTTCAGATGCCATTGTCACAAGATATTCAGTGTTATTCACTCTGTCAGTGGACAAAATGTTATGGCTGATCAGTTAATTGGCTAAAGGAAAACCATAGGTATTAATATGGCGTTGGCCCCACATTGCAGCTATAACAACCTCCACTCTTCTAGGAAGGCTTTCTCCAAAAAAGATTTTGGTGTCTGTGGAAATTTGTGTCCATTCAGCCAAAAGAGCATTTATGAGGGAAGGTGTTGATACTGGATGAGAAGACTAGACTCATATTTCAGCTTTCCAATTTATTCCAAAGGATACATTTATGGAGCTGGCTTTGTACCCACAGGCACAGTCACGTTGTCTAAAATGTCTTTATTACCTGATGCATACCTGCCAACATTTGAACTTCAGAATGAGAAACACTTGAGGAAGGAAGTAACCTTGCATAGCGCGCCATGGCAAATGTGGGCATGGCCAAACTTCTGACAGTGAGAGGCGCTTAAGGGGCATCATTAAACAAAACTCGGGCTTCCTTGTACCTATAAAATATGCTTTTATTATTGTTCCAAGCAAGAGTCCCATGGATACATACAAACCCCAGCACATTCATTTAAAAAAAAGGATAAAAGCATGCAGGGTTTGGAGGGCATTACGTGCAGGTTTCTGGGATGAGCTATGAACAGAGTGCAGGGTTCTCTGATGAGCTATATACAGAGTGCAGGCTTTTGGGATGAGCTATGTACAGAGCATAGGGTCTGGGAGGAGCTATGTACAGAGTTCAGGGTTCTGGGATGAGCTATGTACGGAGTGCAGGGTTCTGGGATGAGCTATGTACAGAGTGCAGGGTTCTGGGATGAGCTATGTACAGAGTGCAGGGTTCTGGAATGAGCTATGTACAGAGTGCAGGGTTCTGGAATGAGCTGTGCACAGAGTGCAGGGTTCTGGGATTAGCTATGTACAGAGTGCAGGGCTCTGGGATGAGCTATGTACAGAGTGCAGGGTTCTGGGATGAGGTATGTACAGAGTTCAGGGTTCTGGGATGAGTTATGTACAGAGTGCAGGGTTCTGGAATGAGCTATGTACAGAGTGCAGGGTTCTGGGATGAGCTGTGTACCGAGTGCAGGGTTCTGGGATGAGCTATGTATAGAGTACAGGGTTCTGGGATGAGCTATATACAGTGTGCAGGGTTCTGGGGCGAGCTATGTACAGAGTGCAGGGTTCTGGGATGAGCTATGTACAAAGTGCAGGGTTCTGGGATGAGCTATGTACAGAGTGCAGGGTTCTGAGATGAGCTATATACAGGGTGCAGGGTTCTGAGATAAGCTATATACAGGGTGCAGGGTTCTGAGATGAGCTATATACAGGGTACTGGGATGAGCTATATACAGGGTGCAGCAGGCGTGATTAGAACCTTCAGGGCCCTGGTACAAGAAACCATGAAGGGCCCCCAACCTCCGGCCTGGGCCATTCCCTCTGAGCCTAGAGCCTTTCCCACTGATCCCACGACCCTTTATGGTCAGTAGGGCAGTGGATGTGGTCAGTAGGGTACTGGACGTGGTCAGTAGAGCAGTAGACATGGTCAGTAGAGCGGTGGATGGGATCAGTCCTTTTTATTTTTTTTTACTTTTTTAATTATTTTTTGCCATTATATTTTATTTTACAATTTTATTTTTTATAGTTTTTTTTTACAATGTTTGATGGGAGGGATGGCAGTGGAGGGCAGTATGATGGGGTGGAGGATAGTATGATGGGAGGGATGGCAATGGAGGGCAGTATGATGGTGTGGAGGGCAGTATGATGGGAGGGATGGCAGTGGAGGGCAGTATGATGGGAGGGGGAGGCAGTGGAGGGCAGTATAATGGGAGGGGTGGCAGTGGAGGGCAGTATGGTGGAAGGGGTGGCAGTGGAGGGCAGTATGATAGGGTGGAGGGCAGTATGATGGGAAGGGTTGGCAGTGGAGGACAGTATGATGGAAGGGGTGGCAGTGGGCAGTATGATGGAGTGGAGGGCTGTATGATGGAGGGCATTATAATGGGAGGGGAGGCAGTGAGGGCGGGGGGGATAGTGGAGGGCAATATGATGGGAAGGGTGGTAGGGGAGGGCAGTATGTGGGGAGGGGTGGTAGGGGAGGGCAGTATGATGGGAGGGGTGGTAGTGGAGGGCAGTATGATGGGAGGGGTGGTAGTTTAGGGCAGTATTGTGGGAGGGGTGGTAGTGGAGGGCAGTATGATGGGAGTGGGTAGTGGAGGGCAGTATGATGGGGGAGTAGTGAAGGGCAGTATGATGGCAGGGGAGTAGTGGAGGGCAGTATAATGGGAGGGGTGGTAGTGGAGGGCAGTATGATGGGAGGGGTGGTAGGGGAGGGCAGTATGATGGGAGGGGTGGTAGGGGAGGGCAGTATGATGAGAGGGGTGGTAGGGGAGGGCAGTATGATGGGAGGGGTGGTAGTGGAGGGCACTGTGATGGGGGTAGTGAAGGGCAGTAAAATTGGGAGGGGTGGTAGTGGAGGGCATTATGATTTAAGGGGTGGTAGTGGAGGGCAGTATGATGGGAGGGGGTAGTTTAGGGCAGTAAAATTGGGAGGGGTGGTAGTGGAGGGCAGTATGATGGGAGGGGTGGTAGTGAAGGGCAGTATGATAGGAGGGGGCTAGTGGAGGGCAGTATGATGGAAGGGGTGGTAGTGGAGGGCAGTATGATGGGAGGGGGATACTTGAGGGCAGTATAATGGGAGGGGTGGTAGTGGAGGGCAGTATGATGGGAGGGGGATAGTGGAGGGCAGTATGATGGGAGGGGGTAGTGGAGGGCAGTATGATGGGAGCGGGGATAGTTGAGGGCAGTATGATGGGAGGGGGTAGTGGAGGGCAGTATGTTGGGAGGGGTGGTAGTGGAGGGCAGTATGATAGGAGGGGGATAGTGGAGGGCAGTATGATGGAAGGGGTGGTAGTGGAGGGCAGTATGATGGGAGGGGGGTACTTGAGGGCAGTATAATGGGAGGGGTGGTAGTGGAGGGCAGTATGATGGGAGGGGGATAGTGGAGGGCAGTATGATGGGAGGGGGTAGTGGAGGGCAGTATGATGGGAGGGGGGATAGTGGAGGGCAGTATGATGGGAGCGGGGATAGTTGAGGGCAGTATGATGGGAGGGGGTAGTGGAGGGCAGTATGTTGGGAGGGGTGGTAGTGGAGGGCAGTATGATAGGAGGGGGATAGTGGAGGGCAGTATGATGGAAGGGGTGGTAGTGGAGGGCAGTATGATGGGAGGGGGGTACTTGAGGGCAGTATAATGGGAGGGGTGGTAGTGGAGGGCAGTATGATGGGAGGGGGATAGTGGAGGGCAGTATGATGGGAGGGGGTAGTGGAGGGCAGTATGATGGGAGGGGGGATAGTGGAGGGCAGTATGATGGGAGGGGTAGTGGAGGGCAGTATGTTGGGAGGGGGGTAGTGGAGGGCAGTATGATGGGAGGGGGTAGTTTAGGGCAGTAAAATTGGGAGGGGTGGTAGTGGAGGGCAGTATGATGGGAGGGGTGGTAGTGAAGGGCAGTATGATAGGAGGGGGCTAGTATGATGGAAGGGCAGTATGATGGAAGGGGTGGTAGTGGAGGGCAGTATGATGGGAGGGGGATACTTGAGGGCAGTATAATGGGAGGGGTGGTAGTGGAGGGCAGTATGATGGGAGGGGGATAGTGGAGGGCAGTATGATGGGAGGGGGTAGTGGAGGGCAGTATGATGGGAGCGGGGATAGTTGAGGGCAGTATGATGGGAGGGGGTAGTGGAGGGCAGTATGTTGGGAGGGGTGGTAGTGGAGGGCAGTATGATAGGAGGGGGATAGTGGAGGGCAGTATGATGGAAGGGGTGGTAGTGGAGGGCAGTATGATGGGAGGGGGGTACTTGAGGGCAGTATAATGGGAGGGGTGGTAGTGGAGGGCAGTATGATGGGAGGGGGATAATGGAGGGCAGTATGATGGGAGGGGGTAGTGGAGGGCAGTATGATGGGAGGGGGGATAGTGGAGGGCAGTATGATGGGAAGGGGTAGTGGAGGGCAGTATGTTGGGAGGGGGGTAGTGGAGGGCAGTATGATTGAAGGGGTGGTAGTGGAGGGCAGTATGATGGGAGGGGGTAGTTTAGGGCAGTAAAATTGGGAGAGGTGGTAGTGGAGGGCAGTATGATGGGAGGGGGTAGTGGAGGGCAGTATGATGGGAGGGGTGTAGTGGAGGGCAGTATGATGGAAGGGGTGGTAGTGGAGGGCAGTATGATGGGAGGGGGTACTGGAGGGCAGTATAATGGGAGGGGTGGTAGTGGAGGGCAGTATCATGGGAGGTGGGGTAGTGGAGGGTAGTATAATGGGAGGGGGGGCAGTATGATGGGAGGGGGGATAGTAGAAGGCAGTATGATGGAAAGGGTGGTAGTGGAGGGCAGTATCATGGGAGGGGGTAGTGGAGGGTAGTAAAATAGGAGGGGGGCAGTATGATGTGAGGGGGGATAGTTGAGGGCAGTATGATGGAAGGGGTATAGTGGAGGGCAGTATATGGGGGACTGTACAGCATGACTGGAGGGGGGAAATGTATGAGAGGGAGCAGAGTGACCATGAGCCTCCTCAGGGCACTGCAGGGAGCATTTCTCCTTACTCTCTTCCAGCGGCAGTAACAGCCTTCAGACAAGACCCGAAGTCGGGGTGCAGAGTCGGGGGCAAAGCCAGTAGTCCAAGTTATGCTCCTCCAGCTCGCTCTGAATGCTGGGGTCCCGCTCTCCTCCTTGTCATGATGTCACTGGTTGCTAGATGCCAGGCGGGCCACGTCTACCAACCAGTTGTTTGGGCAGTGAGCCAGGCAGCACCTGGGGGGGGGGGTATAATAAAGCGGGTCTCGGCCAGGAGTACACTGCCGGACAGTGAGGGGGCATCAGATCGGCCCAGGGGGGCAATTCTGGGTCATTGTATTGTACCGGAGTGAAGACCTCCCAAGGCAGGACTTTCACAGGCAATCCGGGATGGTTGGGAGTTATGCCTGAGGCATTACTAGTACCCTTCACAGGAAACACATAAACTCAATATTTTAGAGGGCCATCCACATACCTTTAGCCATATAGTTGTAGCAAGGTCCCAGGCCTCCTCCAGTCTAATGATAACCTTTAGAGCCAAGATCTGCTGACATCCTTCCGTACAGAGTGGGTTGCGAGGTATAGTGGATATAATGCAAGTTAGATTCATGGGGGCTAGATACTTCTTGAATTCAAAGAGACTTTATTTCTCTTAAACAGAACTTTGGGAGAGAGGGTTAGGGCCAGGACACCCCTAAGCAGTTGCAATGTTAATTGGCAGACTCGGAGACTTCTACAGGTAGACAGCCATGCAGGGAGAGGCATCCAGCAAAACGCCACATCTGCATGTGTAGGTATGCTGTCTCTATGGCAACAGTCTTTAACAGTTTCTAACACAAAGCGTAACAGTTCCATCACTTCCACTACAATCACTTCATGTAGTTCTTCAACCCACTGAGCTCCCAGTCTCTCTCACTAGACTAGATGATTCACTGCCACTGAATCCCTTGAGCTCTTCCAATCTTCACTGTAGTATCTTCCTCAAGCGTCACCCGCCACTTGTCTGCTGGGTCCCTAGCTTGGCACTCCAGATACTTATCAAGCTTCACCCCACTGGCCTGCTCTGTCCTTGGCTTGACACACAAGACTGCTCTGCAAGCATCACTTCTGCTGGCTCGGTCCCTGGATTGACACCTGCTGAAGTTTCCCGATTCCTCACCGTCCCCGGTTGGTGAGAATTCTGCTTCGGTACTTGCTTCAGCTACTCACTGTGGTCCCTGGAAATAAGGTGGTTGGTCCCTTAGTGGCAACAGCTTCCCCTCTACCTCCGATCACAACAGGTTCTCCGGCCGGCAGAACCGTCACGTCTGGTTGGACTGGAAGCCGCAATCCCAACCCTGTGCTGTTCTCTTGCTTCTGGATAGGCTCTCAGACAGCCTAGCAGCCAGATGTGCCCAGGATAGGCCCAAACTCCAGCCTAGCAGTACAACACACGTCCACCCAGACAGCCATCCAGGTGGCACAGAACCCCGATCACCTGACTCCACCTAAATATATAGGCTCTCCCAGAAGGCCAAGAGATTTAAGAAAACCCCTGCCCATTGACTGAGATACCCCATATACTCATAATCTGACCTTACATTGCCCTTGTCTTATCTAATGCCACCAAGTGCCCGGCTACCTAGTGGCAAAAGAGAGAAGTGCACCAATTACCTTGGTCAATACAGAAGTCTGCAGAATTCAGTTTGCATTGTGTCTGTGGTTCATTTAAAGGGGTATACATCATGTCAGAATCTAGAGTGTCAGAAGGGCTGGGAAGTTCCCAGGGTCAGGGCAGCACAAGAGGACAAGCAATATCCAGCGGTCCTTATGGGGGTAGCGCTACATGAAATTAGCTTAGCCTTTCGGGAATGTGATGACTCAGGAATGTGCCATCAACATTATCATAAAATTTGACACAGAAAATACATACTGAAGCAAAGCCAACAATCTAGCATATAGAATACATACTGGAGGAAAGCCAACAATTACAGAGAGTGATTGGGAAATGTAGATCAGAGGTGTGAGTTGGGTCAGGCTTTGCTTTGTTGTTACTGCATATTGTTCTGGTTAATATTATTATAAATAGATGAATAATGATCATTCCCAGCTCTCGGTACCCCACCATATTGACACAGAGCACCCCAAGGCTACAAGCGCCAACTTATTTGGCTTGTGAATCCTTACAATGTACCTAATTTAACCACATGCCGACCAGCGCACGACAATGTATGTCGGCATAACTGTATGGCTGGGCAAATGGGCGTACAGGTACGTCCCCTTTAAATCGCGGCATTGTGGGCCCGCTGCGTACTCCGTGACCATGCCCGCAGGTCTCGCGGACTCGAAGTCTGCCGGGGGCAAGCGATCGTGTCACAGAACAGCAGAACGGGGAGATGCCTATGTAAACAAGGCATTTCCCTGTTCTGCCTAGTGACATGACAGGGCTCTACTGCTCCCTGTCATTGGGAGCAGTGATCGCTGTCATAGGAAAATATAGGAAAAAGTTTCCGTGCTCACGGACCGAGCCTTGCAGCCCCCCTTTTTACGCACCCTCAAAGGGGTGATATATGTTAAAGCGAGTTTATAGATAGGGGTAAGTGGCGCTACCTGTGTTGGATACCTAGTTAGATATATAATCTCTACTGGGTGCGCAAATGTGCACTCTACTCAAAATAAAGGTAAAAATAAATTACAAAATGAATATGTGCCAATTGGGATTAATGTCCCGTGCCAGTGTGTACAAACAAATAAATCCTTATTGTGTAAAAAGGTTTAGGTACACCCACATCAGTGACAATTGATCAAAATATACAAATAATCTGGTAAACGTCCTCCCTAAATGCGTTGAGGGGATTAAATGAATAAATAAAAATCCTCCTTCCAACTGATGTGATCATTAACTGAAGCTGTCATGTCAGTGGTAGCCCATCCCCCCCACAGTTAGAATCGCTCCTTAGAACACACTTAACCCCTTGATCGCCCCCTAGTGTTTAACCCCTTCCCTGCCAGTGTCATTTACACAGTAATCAGGGCATTTTTATAGCACTGATCGCTGTATATATGCCAGTGGTCCCAAAATAGTGTCAAAAGTGTCTGATGTGTCCACCATAATGTTGCAGTCGCGATAAAAATCGCAGATCGCTGCCATTACTAATAACAAAAAAATAATAATAAAAATGCCATAAATCTATCCCCTATTATGTAGATGCGATAACTTTTGCGCAAACCAATCAATATACGCTTATTGCAATTTTTTTTACCAAAAATATGTAGAACAATACATATCGGCCTAAACTGTGAAAGAAATTTGTTTTTTATATATTTTTGGGGGATATTTATTATTACAAAAAAGTAAAAAATATTGCTTTTTTTTCAAAATTGTTGCTCTTTTTTTGTTTATAGCGCAAAAAATAAAAACCGCAGAGGTGATCAAATACCACCAGAAGAAAGCTCTATTTGTGGGAAAAAAAGGACGTCAACTTTGTTTGGGTGCAACGTTGCACAACCGCGCAATTGTCAGTTAAAGTGACGCAGTGTCGAACCGCAAAAAGTGCTCTGGTCAGGAAGGGGGTAAATCCTTCCAGGGGCTGAAGTGGTTAAGTAAATATCTATAAGCTTGTGGTCTACTGCCCATTCTACATGCATGTGACATCACAGTTAGCCATGCTGGTCACCATCACTCAAAACCATTGAAAACTCATCCAACATCTGCTTTAAAAAAAAAAACAATTAATTTTATTTAAATTTAACACTGTACTTTATTTATTTTTTAGGTCAACATTCTTGCTATCTGAAGGGACTAACAATACCCCTTGTGATAGCGTGGGCCATTACAGGTCCTCTTTATGGAACAATCTGAGATCGATTAGACCCCAGACTTCTGCTCTGGCCTTCCAAGCATCTGATCAAACCAGGATCAGTTTGATCAAATGCTTTCACAAGCCGGTAATGGCTTGTTTACATCAGACTGAAACCAACGTGACAAAATCCTTCTGAAGTCACACAGTGGGAGGAACAACATCAGTTCCTCTCCCTGAGGTTGAGCTTGCCATTGTGCTTCTGTGATAGCATCTCCTGGAAACTGAGCTACACAAGGGTAACCTATGGTATAGAATGTTTCACCAGTATTTCTACCACCAAGAAAGCTTGTGAAAAAACAAATAATCTCATTGGACATACTATACATTAGTAGGTAAAGGTAGGAACTGCTTGTACAGAACCATTGATGATGTTGATACAATGACTTGAACAATGCTGACAAAACCTCTAGAAACACTTTAATGATACTGTGTATCTAAGTGTATAATGTAAACATTTAACAAGCTATAATTTTCAATGGAGGATTAATAAAGGCCAAATGATTATTCAATCAACCATGGGAAATTTAAACTGGATCTGCAGGCTCACCTCTTTCGGTTCTATCTACTATTGCCTGAGGCTTAGTGGAAAACTGTGAGCCTCTGAACTGTCATTAAAGAGGAACTGCAGTCTGCTCACATAATTTGTAATAAAAACATCGTTGCCATTCTGAAGCTTCCCTCCATCCCCCCCTCCCTTCAAGCTTGAAAAAGGAGCGCGGCTGTTCACGTCATCCACAGCCTTCACGCTCGTGAAATGTGTCGCATTCCGGTGACGTCACCCCCTTCCGCCTGGACACTTCCTTGCGCTTCAAGCCTCGTGTTGAGGATAGACTCCACCGCAGCCGGCCGAACACCATTCAACGGCGTACGAGGAACATCACAGGATGCATACAAACAGGAGGAGAATAAAGGGATCAGCTCCGCTGAGGACAGCCCCATGTTTTGGGATATCACTAAATGCCTTCTTTTGACTCCGAAAATGTGAGTTTATTGTGAGAAAACTTTTACTGCACATTAAAATTAGTTAAAAATCTGCACCCAGAGGCGCCTCCTCTCCCTCTTTTTGTTATCATAACCACCAGCCAGTGTTGTGGGGAAGAGGACTCATCAACATGTTGAGGGCATGTGGCCTGGTATTGTTCAGGAGGGCGGCGCTCGCTTGTGGGGTATAGACCCTGAATTGTTTCCTGTGTGAGTCGACTTTCTTCAGGATTTGGTGAGCAGGCTTATGCCCAAATCCCCTTCTTGTCAGTAACTTACAGCACATAGACACTTGGTGTAGACATTATAACTGGAATTACATAGGGACTTGTCACATCTGCTGTACCCATTATTTACCTGCTTCACACGTGGACTACCCTTATCCCATTACCTGCAGGTGTGAGCTGGCCCAAAAATTTGGCTTGACTCTTTTGCCCTTTATAGGAGTAGAGCTCCCTGCAGGCCAGCCTTATTCTAGTCACAACCCCCCCCCTCCCCCATTGAACTGTCTGGGCCCATTCAATTATTCAGTGTCTACTATTCAAGCATATTCAAGTGTTATTGTTCATTGCTGTCTGTTGCTATTCTGTACATACCTAACTATCATGTGTTTAACTCGACCAGTTGTGGGTGCTGTCCCAGGTTTTGGCTGATTGACACCATTTTGCACCCAACTCTCGTCTTGGTCAATACAGAAGTCTGCTAAATTCAGTTTACATTGTGTCTGTGCTTCATTTAAAGGGGTATACATCATGTTGAAACCTAGAGTGTAAGAAGGGCTGGGAAGTTCCCAGGGTCAGGGCAGCACAAGAGGACAAGCAATAGCCATCTGCCCTTACGGGGGTAACACTACATGAAATTAGCTTAGCCTTTCAGAAATGTGATGACTCTCTCAGGAATATGCCATCAACATTATCATAAAATTTGGCACAGAAAATACATACTAAGGAAAAGCCAACAATCTAGCATATGAGATACATACTGGAGGAAAGCCAACAATTACAGAGAGCGATTAGGAAATGTAGGTCAGGAGTGTGAGTTGAGTCAGGCTTTGCTTTGTTACATAGTAGGTGAGGCGAGGTTGAAAAAAGACACAGGTCCATCAAGTCCAACCTATGTGTGTGATTTTATGTAAGGATTGCATTGCATATCCCTGTATGTTGTGGTCGTTCAAGTGCTTATCTAATAGTTTTTTGAAATTATCGATGCCCCCCACTGAAACCACTGCCTGTGGAAGAAAATTCCACATCCTTACCACTCTTATAGGGCGTACACACAGTCGGACTTTGTTCGGACATTCCGACAACAAAATCCTAGGATTTTTTCCGACGGATGTTGGTTCAAACTTGTCTTGCATACACACGGTCACACAAAGTTGTCGGAAAATCTGATCATTCTGAACGCAGTGACGTAAAACACGTACGTCGGCACTATAAACGGGGCAGTGGCCAATAGCTTTCATCTCTTTATTTATTCTGAGCATGCGTGGCACTTTGTCTGTCGGATTTGTGTACACACGATCGGAATTTCCGACAACGGATTTTGTTGTCGGAAAATTTTATATCCTGCTCTCAAACTTTGTGTGTCGGAAAATCCGATGGAAAATGTCCGATGGAGCCCACACACGGTCGGAATTTCCGACAACACTCTCCGATCGGACATTTTCCATCGGAAAATCCGACCGTGTGTACGGGGCATTACAGTAAAGAACCGCTTTTCTTCTTATTTTAGTGAATGGCCGCATGTCTTATAATCTAAGGGAATTTACCCTTACGCGTAAAAGTTCTTTCCTCATAGCTAAGATCCACCAGACCCTTTATTAGTTTTGTTGCCCTTCTCTGGACTCTCTCCAGTTCCAGCACATCCTTCCTGAGTACTGGTGCCCAGAACTGGACAGCATACTCCAGGTGCGGCCGGACCAGAGTCTTGTAGAGCGGGAGAATTATCGTTTTATCTCTGGAGTTAATCCCCCTTTTAATACATGCCAATATTGTGTTTGCTTTGCTTGCAGCAGCTTGGCATTGCATGCCATTGCTGAGCTTGTCATCTACTAGGACCCCCAGGTCCTTTTCCATCCTAGATTCCCCCAGAGGTTCTCCCCCCAGTGTATAGATTGCATTTGTATTTTTGCCACCCAAATGCATTATTTTACATTTTTCCACATTAAACCTTATTTGCCATGTAGTTGCCCACCCCAATAATTTGTTCAGATCTTCTTGCAAGGTTTACACATCCTGCGGATAAATTATTGCCCTGCTTAGCTTAGTATCGTCCTCAGATACAGAGATTGAACTGTTTATCCCATTCTGCAGGTCGTTTATGAGTAAATTAAATAGGATTGGTCCCAGGACAGAACCCTGGGGGACCCCACTTTCCACCCCTGCCAATTCCGATTACTCCCCATTTATCACCACCCTCTGAACTCGCCCCCATAGCCAGTTTTCAATCCATGTACTCACCCTATGGTCCATGCCAATGGACCTTATTTTGTACAGTTAAAGTTTATGGGGAACTGTGTCAAATGCTTTTGCAAAATCCAGATACACAACGTCTACAGGCCTTCCTTTATCTAGATGGCAGCTCACCTCCTCATAGAAGGTTAATAGATTGGTTTGGCAAGAACAATTCTTCATGAAGCCATGCTGATTACTGCTAATGATACCGTTGTCATTACTAAAATCTTTTATATAGTCCCTTATCTCCTCCAAGAGCTTGCATACAATTGATGTTAGGCTAACTGGTCTGTAATTCCCAGGGATGTATCTTGGCCCTTTTTTAAATATTGGTGCTACATTGGCTTTTCTCCAATCAGCTGTAACCATTCCAGTCAGTAGACTGTTCGTAAAAGTTAGGAACAATGGTCTGGCAATTACTTGACTGAGTTCCTTAAGGACCCTCGGGTGCAAGCCAATTGGTCCCGGTGACTTATTAATGTTAATTTTTTCAAGTCTATTTCTAATTCTGTCCTCTGTTAGCCATGAGGGTGCTTCCTGAGGCATGTCAAGAGGATAAACATTGCAGTTTTGTTTACTGAAGCCCCCCGATTCCCTCGTGAAAACTGAGAAGAATAAATTCTATACCTTCGCCGTCTCTCCAACCTTAGTAACCAGATTACCTTCACCATTCTTTATGGGACCAATATGATCTGACCTCTATTTATTACTATTTATGTACTTAAAGAATTTCTTGGGATTTTTTTAACTCTCCTTCCGCTATGTGCCTTTCGTGTTCTATCTTCTATCTATCTATCTATCTATCTATCTATCTATCTATCTATCTATCTATCTATCTATCTATCTATCTATCTATCTATCTATCTATCAATCTATCTATCTATCTATCTATATCACTGTTACTTTATATTGTTCTGGTAATATTATTAATAGATGAATAATGATCGTTCCCAGCTCTTGGTACCCCACCATATTGACACAGAGCACCTCAAGGCTACAAGTGCCAAAGTTGGCTTGTGAATTCTTAAAATTGACCTAATTTAAGTAAATATTCACAAGCTTGTGGTCTATTACTCATTCTACATGCATGTGACATCACATGTAGCCATGTTTGTCACCAGCAGTGAGAGTCACTGCCACTCAAAACCACTGAAAGCGTATCCAACATATGCTTTAAAAAGTTTTTAGATTTTATTTAAATTTATCACTGTACCTTATTTTGATTTTTTTTTAGGTCAACATTCTTGCTATCAGAAGGGACTAGCAACATCTTTTGTGATAGCATGGGCCATTACAGATCCTCTTTATGGAACAATATGGGGTCGATTAGACCCCAGACCTCTCCTCTAGCCTTCAAAGCATCTGATCTAGCCAGGATCAGTTTGATCAGATGCTTTCACAAGCCGGTAATGGCTTGTTTACATCAGACTGAAAGCAAAGTGACAAAATCCTCTTTTCTTCCAGTTTCTGACGTCACACAGTGTCCCAGGAACCAGGTCATGCTGGTCGCATCCTTACTGGGCTTCCTGACAGGATAGGAGAGCTTAGTAAATGTGACGGGGGGCTTCTGCTGCCTGTAAAAGTTATCCAGCAGCTGTATAGCCGTTCAGATTACTTTTACATAAAAGAGAATCGCCGGCTCTAAAAGAAAATACCAGAATCATGACTGAAGCTGTAGTGGTATAACCTCTTCAATCTGCTGCCTTTTGTAAACGGGAAGTGGTTAGAGATAAGACAGAAAAGAAGGCAGTTGCAGGATCGTCTATGTATTTCTTTTTAGCAGCGCTGCTTGTTGCACAAACCTTAAGAGTGGGCAAAACTTTTTACACAAGGGTTTAGCAGAGGAACATGTTTCACATGCAGCAGGTATTATAAATTCCCTGTAGACCGCTTGAGCCAGGACAGGGTTTATACACTCACCGGCCACTTTATTAGGTACGCCTGTTCAACTGCTTGGTAACTCAAACTGCTAATCAGCCAATCACTTGGCAGCAACTCAATGCATTTAGGCATCTAGATGTGGTGAAGATGATTTGCTGAAGTTAAAACCGAGCATCAGAATGGGGAAGAAAGGGGATTTAAGTGACCTTGAACATGGCATGGTTGTTGGCGCCAGACGGGCTGGTCTAAGTATTTCAAAAATTGCTGATCTACTGGGATTTTCATGCACAACCATCTCTCGGGTTTACAGAGAATGGTCCAATGAGTGGCAGTTATGTGGAGGAAAATGCCTTGTTGATGTCAGAGGTCAGAGGAGAATGGGCAGACTGGTTTGAGATGATAGAAAGGCAATGGTAACTCAAATAACTACTCGTTACAACCAAGGTATGCAGAATACTCTGAATGCACAACACATCGAATCTTGAAGTAGATGGGCTACATCTAGACATTTGCAATTCGTTTCGGTCCGAATATAAATTCTGACTAATTTTTGTTTTTTTCGGATGCATCCGAATTTCCAAATGAAATAGTAATGAATTTTATTGAGATTCGTTTAATTCTGTTATAATAGTTTTCTAACGAATTCCAAATTTTTGGACCAATTCGCATTCAGATCTGTCCAAAAATGAACGGCTGATTCGAATTCTGTGTGAAGAATAGCTGGTTGTTAAGGAGTGGGCCAGGAAGCTGGCCACCGTGTCCTTATTAATCAATGACTCTTGAGCTTACAGCAGGTTTCCCCACTGACAGCTGAAATGTAAACAAAAGAATGCCGGCAATGAAATTCAGAAATAATGCAAAAAAAAAGAGTAAAGTCCCCCCCAAAATCCATACCTGGATAGGAAAGGGGGGTCAAAGCACCCTTTCCTCATGCTAATGAAGGCAAGGACCTCTTCCCCTTGACCCTGGTCCGTGGTTGTGGGGGTCTGTGGGCTGGGTGCTTATCAGAATCTGGAAGCCCCCTTTAACAAGGGGGCCCCCAGATCCTGCCCCCCCATGTGAATGAGTAGGGGTACCCCTACCCATTCACCAAAAAAGTGTAAAAAGTGAGTAAAGATACATGACTGTTGGATAACAGATGTTGTACACCTTTATCTAAACCCCCTTAACTTCTACTCCCAATAAATAAGACCACACCAAAATTGGAGTAATAAGGCCGTAGCAGCCTACTTTATTTAAAACAAAATATATTTATAAATTTCCTATAAAATTCTGTCATCAAAACAATAAACAACAAAACATCTGTTACACAAAGAAAACCTTAAACCAAAGAGCGTTGGTCTGCGCGTTCACTTATTAAATCAGTCTGATGGTCATCACCCATGGGGCACTGCAGTACTTATCAAATGTATCAACTAGGCCTCAAGCCGACAAGCTGGCTCAGAGACTGCCAATGCCCGCAGTGCCCCATTATCACTTCCCGGCTAACCTCCGTTAACCGGGAACCAAAACATCCGGATCCATAACAACGTTAGATCCCACACTTACTTTTGCCATCTTCCTTCCCTTGCACAGACCAACGCCCGCCACTGCACCCCACGAGTAAAACCTTACTCTTGGGTGCCCCTCCAAACCCGAATAGCTCGTTGTATCCCATCCTGTAATCCTAAGGCTCACAAATCTATCCCCACATCATTAAGATGGACCCCATCAGGTTTCAAATACCTCCATGTTTCGAATTCCAATTCTAGATGCCTAATTGCCAACCCACCATTGCGTACCATAAATTTGCTCACCTCTCTATTTATCTTTTTCCTGGCCCTGTTCACACCCTCCACCGACCTGGCCATTCTCCAAGAAGTCCGGGCCACCATGTCTGACCATATAATAATAGTCTTGGGGAATACTTCCATCAAGCGCCACAAATCATATTTGATGTCGCGAGTGATGTCTATTATGGATCTGAGACCTAGGTCATTGCCGCCAACGTGTAAAACTAATACGTCAGGCGGTCCCTCCCTTTGGGCATAACGCTGCACCTCTGGGAACAATCTACCCCACAACATACCCGGTATCCCCAACCACTTGATATAAACCTCCCGTTTATCAAAGCCTAGCTGTCTTCCCTCCCAACGAGCATCCCCCTTCTTGCCCCCCAACACACATAAGAATGGCCCATAATCCAGACCATTCCTGGCGCCGAACCTGCATTTAGAAGAAGACAAGAAAAACTCTACTCAAACACTATGCTGAAAAACCTTCATAACTGAAATACATGAAACATCCCCACTTACTCCCTACAAATCTACCACCAAATGAGGCCGTACATAAGACTGGAACCTATTCGATTCCCACCGTCCAATCCGTTTTACCGCCTCCACATCTAGCCCATTTCTGGCTGCCTCTGTAGCCGCTCCTATTCGAAAAGAGTGGGATGAAAATTCCTTCTCCCCTAGTCCCACACCCTGCAGACATTTCCTAAAAACTGCCCCAAACTGAAACCTAGATAACAGGCTCCCATCTAAATGCACCAAAAAGGGGCCCTGAAAATCCGGACGGACTGTCAAGAATTCCCGGACCGTACCAACCGGGCACAGGAGAGATCCTTGAATCGGGTAAACCCTCACTAGCCTGCCTCTACCTACTTGATCCGTTTTTGACCTCCTGATAAACAACGTTAAACCTTCACGCTCCAACTTAACCTCATGGCAGCCCAATCCCCCTTGAACTGTTTTTGAAGGACTAACCAGTTCACCTATCCTGAGTGCTCAAAAAAACGCCAACACAAAAGCCACCTTAAACAAGATGACTTCATACGCAGAAGAGCATACCTCCCCCAACTTGGTTACAATACTCCCCAAAATCTCAAAAGTCACCGGTCTTCTGGAATCACGCTTGACTCCCAACTTCCTATACCCCTTTAGCGCTTGACGCACCCAAAAATCTTTTGTGACATCAGGCTGACCCTGTAACTTAAAAAGGAAAGCCAACCCCGCTAAATTTGTATTCAAATCCGACACTGACGCCCTCTTCCATTTTCCTTGCCATGTAATATAGCAACAGCAAATGTAGAGACCGCCCTGTCGGCTCCTCACCGACCCCTTGTACAAAAACCATCCACTCCCTCCATACCTTAGTGTATGCTGCCCATGTGGCCCCACTTACCGACTGCCGTATCCATCCAGCGATGATGCCAAAGGTATCCCCCACAGCCACTCGGGACAAGGTACACCCTGTTGCTCCGCCTCCGGCGCCAACTCTCGGAACCTGTCCCACTGGAAGCGAGATAACGCATCAGCTACAACGTTTTCGACTCCCGGTAAGTGAACAGCATGAATGTACACATTCAATTGCAAACATCTTAACACCAAATGCTGCAGCAACCTGATCACTGGCGGAGATGATGCTGTAACCCTATTTATCACATGCACCACCCCTAAATTGTCCCCATGGAAACACACCCTGAACAATGCGCCCCATAGTTCCACTGCTAGCACTACAGGAAACAATTCCAGCAAAACCAAGTTTTTTGTGAAGCCCTCAGCTATCCAAGACTGAGGCCAAGGACCTGCACTCCATCGCCCTTGAAAAAACGCCCCAAAACCTGTGGACCCTGCCGCATCGGTGAAAAGCTCAAGTCAAAATTACTGACTGGTCCAGATATCCACATCGCCCTTCCATTAAAGGACTCCAAAAAGGTATGCCATACCCGTAAATCATCCCTGTGCGTTCTAACCAATCGCACAAAATGCCTTGGTGATTTGATACTACTCGCGCTAGCCGCCAGCCGGCGGCTGAACACTCTACCCATCGGTAATATGCGGCATGCAAAATTCAGCTTGCCTAACACCGATTGTAACGTTCTCAGTTGCACCTTCCTCGATCCAATTAACCCTGCGATTTCTTTTTTTAAGTCTTCCAATTTGTCTTCTGGCAACCTACATTCCATTGCCTCTGAATCCAGTACAATGCCTAGGAACGTGATGACCGTGCAAGGTCCCTCCGTCTTTTCATCAGCCAATAGAATGCCGAATCTGTCTGCAATATATTGCATTGAAGCCAGTAACACCGCGCAGATTCTAGAAGAAGCCAGGCCAATGCATAAGAAATCATTCAGGTAGTGAATTATCGAATTCACTCCCGAGACACATCCCTTACTACCCTTTCCAAGAAAGAGCTGAATTGCTCAAATATCGCACACGATACCGAGCAACCCATCGGTAGGCATTTGTCCACATAGAACTCAACCTTCCAATGGCACCCCAGTAACCGAAAACTTTCCGGGTGTACTGGCAGCAGCCGAAAAGTTGATTCCACGTCCGCCTTGGCCATCAAAGCTTCCTTTCCATAGCGGCGCACCCACCCCATCAAATGGCGGCATCAAATGAAGTATAAGTCACCGAGCACGCCTCTTGATCGATGGCATCATTCACCGATCCCCCTTTTGGTAAGCACAAGTGGTGAATGGGCCTGAATTTGTTGTGCTCTTTCTTGGGCACAACACCTAACGGCGATACCACCAAATCGACTAACGGTACCGCCTGGAAAGGACCCCCCATTCTCCCCATTGCAACCTCCTTCGCCAGTTTCACTGAAACCACTTCTGGATGTTGCAATGAGGACCGTAAATTTTTGGGCACAAAAATAGCCGCGCTGCTTGTTTGTCAGGATACTTACCGAGGAACGGGCGCATCCTTCCCACCTTCACCGGAGTCCTCCCTTTTGTTCCCAACCTCTCCAATTCTACCTTTTCCTTGCTTAAAGCATCTAGATGCTGGATGCGTTCCCCCGCATCCTGAGCACTCGTGCTTATACTTACATGACGCACCAAACTTACAGGCTCCGGTGTTATACTGCCAACAAAACCCCTTTTTGTTTCCAGCCGAATGTCCCTGGGCCGAAGGTCCACCGGCTCCTCCCTG
The DNA here is from genome assembly GCF_042186555.1 of Aquarana catesbeiana. Classification (NCBI taxonomy): domain Eukaryota; kingdom Metazoa; phylum Chordata; class Amphibia; order Anura; family Ranidae; genus Aquarana; species Aquarana catesbeiana. Next base: position 32,959,885 of record NC_133333.1, on the reverse strand, counting down.
AAAAAACTGGTTAGGAGCCCTCGCCGTCGTCATCAAACGCATCCACAAGCTTATGTCTTTGTGGTCCCAACGCAGCTCCTGACGTATCGCTTTCCGCTGTCTGAACTGTTCGTCGTACCTCAGCCAAGCCGTGCCGCCATACACTCTATATGCCTCCCCTATCGCATCTTGATAGCAGAACAACGCTGAACAGTGTTCCGGGTGTTTCTCCCCTATAACACTTGCTATAATTGCAAACACCTGTAACCAGTTGGAAAATGTCCTAGGGATCAACCGATACCTCCTCTTTTCTTCATCCTCCTTCTTGGAACCATCTGGTTTAACTCTATCAAGGTTAAACTTCTCTAAAGGCAGCAGTGAAAAAATTTCCACATACTCACCTTTCCACAATTTCTCACGCACTTCTTGTTTCAGGTGAGCTCCTAAAGGCCCTTCGTAGCACACATACACTTCACAACGAGCTGCGTCAGCCAGCCTGGTTATGTCCTGCCTCTCTGTTGCCTCCCCTGACACCGCAGATTTTTCCTTCCCCTGCGCAACACCACTTACCGTGGCCTCCTGAATGGGTACCGTGACCGCAGCCATCTCTGCAGGCGTACCCGCCCCCGCTGAATTACTGTTCACCCCGGTGCCCCCTGCCGGCGGGACCCACGCAGCCAACGGGCCCACCGCAGGACGCTCCGCTGCCTCAAACCTCTGCACTAGCTCCTTGATGCCCTCTAAAAAACCCATCAAACCTGAGCCCCCCACAGCTGGGACAACCCCCCCCTGCACTGGCCTCAGGCATCCTTACTTCACTCCTTACCCTGCTACCCGTGTCAGACCCCAAGTGCTGAGACTTACCGGGCTGCACAGGTGTCGCCCCATCAGCCGACCTTCTGCTCTCCTCCGCATCTGTGCTCCTGGAAAGGGGGGCCGCCTCCTCTTCCGATCCGGACGTCCCATCCAGCTCTCTTGGACCCATCTCTTCTTCCTCCGCCGATGGAGGCCCACCCGGCCTGGTGACCGTGGCTGCCGCAGCATTCTCCATCCTCCCACGCCTCCTCGCAGCGTAACCGCCCGCCGACTTGTGGACAGCCTTACCCGGACCGGTGTGGGATACCACAGTCCTGCAGGCCTCCGCTCTTCCCATTGTCCACCCAGGTCTGCCTCTTTCTTCCCTCCGCTTGTCCCCTGCCGTGGAATTAGCCAGCCCAGGGACCAGTACATTTTCTCCTGCAACAGTAATGTTGGAGCCCTCCGCCGTCATCCTGGGGGCGGGGCTCACGCTCCCCGCACGTCCTCGTCTGCTAGGGCTACCACTCGCTCCTGCCTGCGCCCTGTTCAGTCCCGCCGGGGCTGTGTAAGCGCCACCGCCTGCTCCTCCTGCCAGTCTCTTGGCCGGTGGGCCCCCCGGGAGTTCAGCTCCACGATTGCTCTCCTGTCTCTGTGCTGCCATTGCGCGGTCCGGTGAGAATCGCTCAGGCGGCCGTGACCTGCGCGCTCTGACGCCGCTCCTCTCTCCTATACTCGGCCGCTGTACCGCTCTGCCAATTGCCGACCCAATAGCCTCCTGCAACCATGCTGTACCCCTCACCGCCGCTTCCTCACGTAGTTGAGCCATGAGACGCTCCACTTCGGCCATGTTGCTTGGAACTTTCCGCCACTTTTTTGATAACCCCTCCCCGCGAGTTAACTTATTTATATAACCCCTCCCCTACTGTCCCTCCCCCTCGGCTCCATTTTAACTCTCTTCCCCACACTGCTACCACCGTCATGCACGCCCTGCACCTATCGCATTGCATGCTGCTGCTCCGGGCTTTTCTATACTCATTCACATATGGTGAGGCAGGATCTGGAGGCCCCCTTGTTACAGGGGGCTTCCAGATTCTGATAAGCCCCTCACCCACAGACCCCCGTAACCACCAGCCAGGGTTGTGGGGAAGAGGAACCATCAACATGTTGAAGGCATGTGGCCTGGTATTGTTCAGGAGGGGGGTGGTCACTTGTGGGGTACAGACCCTGAATCGTTTCCGGTGTGAGTCGACTTCCTTCAGGATTTGGTGAGCAGGCTTATGCCCAAATTCCCTTCTTGTCAGTAACATACAGCACATAAACACTGCACGCAGACATCATAACCCGAATTACAGAGCAGGTGTGAGCTGACACCAATACTGCTTGACCCGTTTGCCCTTCATAGGAGTAGAGTTCCCTGCAGGCCAGCCTTATTCTAGTCACAAACCCCCCTCCCCCCTCTACCATTGAGCTGTCTGGGCCCATTCAATTATTCAGTGTCTACTATTCTTGCATATGCAAGTGTTATTGTCCATTACTGTCTGTTGCTATTCCGTACATACCTAACTACCGTGTGTCCACCTCGACCTGTCTTGGGTGCTGTCCCAAGGTTTGGCTGACTGACACCTTTTTGCACCCACCTCTCGTCTTTGTCAATACAGAAGTCTGCTGAATACAGTTTACATTGTGTCTGTGCTTAATTTAAAGGGATATACACCATGTCAGAGCCTAGAGTGTAAGCAGGGCTTTTTTTCTCAGAGAAAAGGTGCAGGAACTCAACCATGTCCGCCACACACACATACCTGCCAAATGGCATCAAATAGTAGCTCTTCCCTCTGCATAAAACCCCTCCCTCCACTGCCCTCATCTTCTCCCCACTCCTTAAAAGCTCCACCATCTGTCATATGTCTTACCTTTGTTGCAATATTAAGCTGAAGTACCTATCCGCATGTAGTACCTCCCAGCATACTATACTATACAACAGTCACTTGCAAGGGAGATCATGCTGTAGGAGCATCAACAACTGGTTGGAAAAAATGGAGACCACAGAGGGTGCAGCCTACCACACACCCTCTCCTGCCCATGACTGCACTGAACCTTGGGCACCTGTTCTGTATCGCCCTTGTCCCTGTCCGGCACTCAGTGGGATCTGCGCAGGAGATCTGACCTGTGGGAGCTACTGGGAGATAAGCTATCACTTGTAAATGCAGAAGCTGGACTTCAGTGTTACCAAGTGATAGTGATGAGCAGGGAGCAGATGACCTGAGCCAGAGGTGGTGGAACTGAGTTCCCCCTAGTTCCTGCTGAAAAAAAACCCTGAGTGTAAGAAGGGCTGGGCAGGGCAGGACTTAGGGTGGTGGGGGCCCCTGGGCTTGAGTCACTTTCGGGCCCTACCTTCTATACATTACTTTAAATCTTTAGTTTTCTTTTAAGCGCATAAATAAACCTGAAAAGCCTTTGTGCTACTAAGGTGTGTTCAAATAGTATATGGTATAAAATAATAAATGAAAGCAACTATCATAAATTTGCGAAAAATCAAAGTGCGTAGGTGCAATTAAAGTGTATCAAAATAAATATATTAAACGCCGTTTGCAGAAGGATCTAACAGTGTTCACATCACACTCATAGAAGCAAAAATAATCAAATAATGATCCCACGCTACAGCAATACAAAGTGCAAGCAGTGCCTAATAAATACAATAAAGTGTATAATTAATAAATTAGGTAACAAATCAATCCAGGGGCATTAATGAATACATTAAATTATAAAAGTCAGTATGGTGATAATCTTCTAATCAGATGTTTTTCAAATTAATGTCCAAAATGCTCCTTTGAAATAGGATTGGACAAATCACCACATCTTGCATGTGGGAGGTATAAAATCCCATCAATAAGCTCACAGAACCCTCACCTGAATGTCTTTAATCAATAGCATAGGGTTGTGTAGAAAGAGTAGAAATGTAGAAATGGGAGAAAAAGAGTACCCCAATAGTGTAGTATGTTAAAAATAAAGTGCTTTTATTAAATCGATAAGCTGGACTCTTACATTGGAATAAACAAAGATAAGCTATAAAACCAAATCTCGTGGCATTTGAACACCGTTCTCACGTCACTTCCGGTATCTAGTCAGCCTCCAGCCACTCCCTACGCATTACGTCATCACGTGACTTCATCAGGGGATCCTGTCGGCTTTTCTCGGCTCCTCTCGCAGTCCCACCCAGTCCCGCCCTATGATGGACATAACACAGGTCCAATGGCGCTCACAGTCATGCCCAATCCCTGTGTTATGTTCATCATAGGGCGGGACTAGGCGTGACTGTGAGCAGAACTAGCCGAGTATAGCCAAAGTACACTCAGCTGGGGCTCGCGGGGCCCCCTATTGGGCGGGGCCCATGGGCCCTATGGTAAGTCCGGCCCTGGGGCTGGGAAGTACTCAGGGTCAGGGCAGCACAAGAGGACAAGCAATATCCAGCGGCCCTTATGGGGGGGGGTAACACTACATAAAATTTGCTTAGTCTTTCAGGAATGTGATAACTCTCTCAGGAATATGCCATCAACATTATCGTAAAATTTGACACAGAAAATACATACTAAGGGAAAGCCAACAATCTACATATGAAATACATATTGGAGGAAAGCCAACAATTACAGAGAGCAATTAGGAAATGTAGGTCAGGAGTGTGAGTTGAGTCAGGCTTTGCTTTGTTGTTACTGTATATTGTTCTGGTTAATATTATTAATAGATCATTAGTGATCATTCCCATCTCTTGGTACCCCACCATATTGACACAGAGCAGCCCAAGGCTACAAGTGTCAACTCAGTTGGCTTGTGAATTCTTAAAATTTACCTAATTTAAGTGTAGTGATGTGGACTACAGTCATAATATTGTGCAATTCTCCATCATTCTTCACCTATAGACCTATTCCAGGTGCGGGGTGCCAGTGACTGTCATCATATTTGTGAGCCCAACCAAAAGGATTGTGGGACTAGTAGTCTTTCATGCTGGCGATTCTATTGTGTGACATTACATCTGGACTACACATTCCAGGGATCCTTGGTACAATCTGAGGAGACTCCTGGGAGGTACTATGAAAGAGTCAGGAAACCCGCCCCGCGCTCTCTTCTTCCTGGGCCATGCCGAGTGCACATCTCACTGTGGCAGGGAGAGAGGCTGCGGCCTACCATGCAGTGATCGAGTGATCCCAACCCGGCTCCGGAGGGCCTAACCCTGCCTACTGTTCGTCAGACATCTACGCGGCACCCACCTAGCAGATCTACACTACAATCTCCTGCACCCAGCTTCTGTGGGTCATTGCTGGTCACTTCGCTGAAGGACATCTCTTCCCGGGTTCCTGTCTGCAAGGCGTTAGCCAGTCTGGTCGTTAGTGAGAGGGCAATTGCCCATCTTTTGCAATCTTTCACTGTTGCTTTATCTGAACACTGTGTACAGACACCTTTACCTTGGGAACACTTTACTGCAATTCTGTTTGGAACACTGTACATAGACACACCTTTACCTAAAAAAACACTTACATAGTTACATAGTTAGTCAGGTTGAAAGAAGACACAAGTCTATCCAGTTCAACCATAAAAAATAAATAAATAAATAAAAATAAAAAATATCATACAATCCCATATACCCAATCCTATACCCATAGTTGATCCAGAGGAAGGCGACCCCCCCCCCCCAGAAAAGCAGGATCCAATTTGCTACAGCAGGGGAAAAATTTCTTCCTGATCCCAGAGAGGTAATCAGATTTTCCCTGGATCAACTTTACCTATAAATGTTAGTACCCAGTTATATTATGTACATTTAGGAAAGAATCCAGGCCTTTCTTAAAGCAATCTACTGAGCTGGCCAGAACCACCTCTGGAGGGAGTCTATTCCACATTTTCACAGCTCTTACTGTGAAGAAACCTTTCTGTATTTGGAGATGAAATCTCTTTTCCTCTAGACGTAAAGAGTGCCCCCTTGTCCTCAGTGTTGACCGCAAAGTGAATAACTCAACACCAAGTTCACTATATGGACCCTTTATATATTTATACATGGTGATCATATTCCCCCTTAATCTCCTCTTCTCAAGAGTGAATAAATTCAGTTCCTCATAGCTGAGCTCTTCCATTCCTCTTATCAGTTTGGTTGCCCTTCTCTGCACTTTCTTCAGTTCCCCGTCATCCTTTTTGATAACTGGTGCCCAAAACTGAACTGCATATTCCAGATGAGGTCTTATTAATGATTTGTACAGGGGGGCAAAATGATATCCCTCTCCCTGGAGCCCATACCTCTCTTAATACAAGAAAGGATTTTGCTTGCTTTGGAAACTGCAGCTTGGCATTGCATGTTATTATTGAGCTTATGATCTACCAAAACCCCCAGACCCTTCTCCACTATAAATTCCCCCAGTTGTACTCCCCCTAGTATGTATGATGCATGCATATTCTTAGCCCCCAAGTGCATAACTTTACATTTATCAACATTAAACCTCATCTGCCACATAGTCGCCCAATTAGACAGTGCTTTGAGGTCGGCTTGTAAATTGGAGACATCCTGTAAGGACGTTATTCCACTGCATAGCTTAGTGTCATCTGCAAAGACAGAAATGTTACACTTCAAGTAGTATTACTAGTCCGTTTAAGCCTTTCGACTTACTATCACATCACTATGCCTTATTGGATACAATCCAATGAGCTCCAACTGCCGGTGAAGACTATCAGGCCTGCATCTTGGACATTGCTGTCATTACCATTTAAAGGGCCCTATTCCATCCCTATTCTTTCTGATCTCTCATTAGGATATAAAGGTTAATTAGGCTGGCCTGGGTTTCCCATTTAGTGTGTGACTGCCTGTCCTAGATAGCTAACCCTTTACTGTCCTTACAGGTTATGCTCCAGGTGGTACTTTATTGTACATATACGTAAATCATGCTTTTGTGTTGTTGAACTGTTTCTAAGCTGTCTTGTTGGGAAATTATTCTCCCGAGTCTGGGCTGTTATCCAGAACTCGGCAGACCAATTGCCCTCCTTTGTGTATCAATACCACATTACTTACTTCAGTAAAAGCTTAGATAATATAAACATATTTGACTTGTGTGACGTGTCATTTATAGGTGTTGTAAAAGATGTCTGAACCCAGAGTGTCAAGTGGGTTGGAATGTTCACAGGGTCATGGCGATGCAGAAGAACAGGTAAATCCAAGCAGCTCTCAAGGAGGCCATGATACATAAGTAAATATTCACAAGCTTGTGGTCTACTTCCCATTCTACATGCATGTGACATCACAGTTAGCCATGCTTGTCACCAGCAGTGAGAGTCACTGCCACTCAAAACCACTGAAAACATCCAACATCTGCTTTAAAAAATGTTTAGATTTTATTTAAATTTAACACTGTACCTTATTTTTATTTTATTTTTTTTAGGTCAACATTCTTGCTATCAGAAGGGACTAACAAAATCTTTTTTGATAGCATGGGCCATTACAGGTCCTCTTTATGAATCTATATGGGGTTGTTTAGACCCCAGACCTCTCCTCTATCCTTCAAAACATCGGATCAAACCAGGATCAGTTTGATCAGATGGTTTCACAAGCCGGTAATGGCTTGTTTACATCAGACTGAAACCGAAGTGGTGAAATCTTCGTGGTTTCTGGTTTCTGACGTCACACATTGGGATAAACAACATCAGTTCCTCTGCCTGTGTCAAAGGAACCAGATGCCGCTGGTCGCATACTTACTGGGCTTTCAAATAGGGTGGGAGAGCCCAATAAAGGCGGCAGCAGGGAGGTGCCTTCTGCCACCTGTAAAAGTAATCCAGCAGCTGTATGGCCATTGGTCTGAGTATTTCAAAAACTGCTGATCTACTGAGATTTTCACACACAGCCATCTCTCGGGTTTACAGAGAATGGTCCGAAAAAGAGAAAATATCCAGTAAGCGGCAGTTGGGTGGAGGAAAATACACTATGCAGAATACCATCTCTGAACGCACAAGACATCAAACCTTGAAGCAGATGGGCTATAGCTAGACATGTGCAATTAGTTTCGGTTCGAATATAAATTCGGACAAATTTTAGTTAATTCTGAATATGAAATAGTAATATATTTTATTGAAATTTGTTTCATTTTATTTGTATATTCGTTTACAACCGAATTCCACATTTTTGGATTGATTTGAATTCAGATTGGTCGAAAAATGATCGAATAATTCAAATTCTGTGTGAAAATAGCTGTTTTTTAAGGAGCAGGTTGGGAAGCCGGCCACTGCGTCCTTAACAACCGATTACTTATCAGCTGTCAGCATGCTTCCTGACTGACAGCTGAAATGGCGGCAATGAAATTCAGAAACAAACAGCATGGAGCCCCCCCCCCCAATCCATACCAGGCCCTTCAGGTCTGGTATTGATTTTAAGGGGAACCCCATACCAAAATGAAAAAACAAACGGTGTGGGGTCCCCCCCAAAACCCATACCAGACCCTTTACCGAGCATGCATCCCGGCAGGACAGGAATGGTGGGGGGCGAGTGAGTACTCCCCTCCTGAACCATACCAGGCCACATGCCCTCAACATGCGGAGGAGTGCTTTGGGAAAGGTAGGGGGCTCTACCTTTCCACCCCAAAGCACCTTCTTCTCATGTTGATGGGGACAAGGGCCTCTTCCCCACAATCCTGGCCGTTGGTTGTTGGGTCTTTGGGCGTGGTGCTAATCATAATCTGGAAGCCCTCTTTAACCACTTCCGGACCAGCCACCGCAGTTATACTGCGGCAGGTTGGCTCCCCTGCGCGAGCCGTCGTAGCTGTACGTCGACTCTTTAAGACGTCTCCGGTGGCGCATGCTCGAAGCATGTCCCCAGAGGTGATGCGAGTGCCCGGTGAGCACGATGACCGATGGGCACCTGCGATTGCTTATTACAGAACGAGAATGGGGAAGTGTGTGTGTAAACACACAGATCCAGGTTCTCTCAGGGGAGAGGAGACAGATTGTGTGTTCATACTAAGTACGAACACCGATCTCTCTCTTCCCCTAGTCAGTCCCATCCCCCCTACAGTTAGAACACACCTAGGGAACACACTTAACCCCTTGATCGCTCCCTAGTGTTAACCCCTTCCCTGCCAGTGTCATTTATACAGTAATCAGTGCATTTTATAGGTCCCAAAAATGTGTCAAAAGTGTCCGATTTGTCTGCTGCAATATGCTACATTACTAGTAAAAAAAAAATAATAATAAAAATGCCATAAATCTATCCCCTATGTTCTAGACGCTATAACTTTTGCGCAAACCAATCAATATACACTTATTGCATTTTTTTTTACCAAAAATATGTAGAAGAATACATATCGGCCTAAACTGAGGAAACATTTTTTTTTTATTTAGCAAAAAGTAAAAGATATTGTGTTTTTTTTCAGAATTGTCACTCTTCTTTTGTTTATAGTGCAAAAAATAAAAACCGCAGTGGTGATCAAATACCATCAAAAGAAAGCTCTATTTGTGGGAAAAAAAGGACTTCAATTTTGTTTGGGTACATCGTTGCACGACCGCACAATTGTCAGTTAAAGCGACGCAGTGCTGTATCGCAAAAAATAGCCTGGTCATTGAGCAGCCAAATCTTCCGGGGCTGAAGTGTTTAACAAGGGGGTCACCAGATCCCGTCCCCCCATGTGAATGAGTATGAGGTACATAGTAACCCTATCCATTCCCAAAAAAAGTGTAAAAAGTAAGTAAAGATACAATACTCATTCACATGCGCAGGGGGGGCAGGATCTGGGGGTTCCCTTTTTACAAGGGGTTTCCAGATACCAATAAGTCCCCCACCCACAGACCCCCACAACCACTGGCCAGGGTTGTAGGGAAGAGGCCCCATCAACATGTTGAAGGCATGTGGCCTGGTATGGATTAGGAGAGGGGGCGCTCGTTCTTTCCCACCCCCCTTTCCTGGCCTGCCGAGTCTGGTATGGAGTTTGGGGGGACCAGACGCCCTTTTTTGAAAAAAATTTTGGCATTTTTTTAAAATGCCCGGCTCGCTTCTTAACAATCAGCTATTCTTCACACAGAATTCTAATTGATTGATCATTTTTTGACCAATCCGAATTTGAATTGTTCTGAAAATTTGGAATTCGCTAGAAAACAAGAAAAAATCAGAAATGAATCAATAAAACAAAATTAGTAACATAAAATGAATTGGAAAAACGTTGCCTGGTCTGACGAGTCTCAATTTCAGATGCGACATTCAGATGGTAGGGTCAGAATTTGGCGTAAACAACATGAAAGCATGGATCCAGCCTGCCTTGTATCAATAGTTCAGGCTGGTGGTGGTGTAATGGTGTGGGGGATATTTTCTTAGCACAATTTGGGTCCCTTAGTATCAAATGACTATCATGTAAATGCCACAGCCTACCTGAGTATTGTTGGTGACCATGTCCATCCCTTCATGACTGCAGTGTACCCATCTTCTGATGGCTCCTTCCAGCAGGATAATGCACCATGTCACAAAGCTCCAATCATCTCACCACTGGTCTCTTGAACATGACAATGAGGTCACTGTACTCCAATGGCCTCCACAGTCACCAGTTCTCAATCCAATAGAGCACCTTTGGGATATGGTGGAACATGAGATTCGCATTATGGAGCCGACAAATCTTCAGCAACTGCGTGATGCCATCATGTCAACAGTGGCGGCCCGCAATGCAGGAGGCACGGGCACCGTCCCCCCCGTCCGTGCGTCTGGCCCCCTAATCTGAGGCGCTAATTGGCTTCAATAAAAGGGTGGGCTCGGGGCGCAGAGCACTGCGATAGTGTAGAGGATCTAGCGGGGGTGCGAGTAAGGGGGCCAGCCAGGTCTGTTTACCTTGTTGAATCTATGCCAGGAAAAATTAAGGCAGTTCTGAAGGCAACCTGGTACTAGCAATGTTTACCTAATAAAGTGGCCGGTGAGTGTATAAATCCTGCTTAGCAGAAACTACACAGCTGTTAATGAGTCTGTCAAAAACTACTTTTTAGCTTTAATCCCATTTGTTATAAGGTATGGTTTTTGGCATGCGATACCCTTTTTATGTGAATATTTTTCTTGCACATGTAGCGCACCCCATGTAGGAGTTGCAGGTGAAAAGGGTCAGAAAACAGTCCAGCACTGTTATTTTCATATTTTATTGAGGGGATAAACTTTGGATGGGGAGAAGGGGTATTATGGAATGCTCACTTGACTTCAGACAACTTCAGGGACAACTTTCCTATATACAGTCTATATACACTCTTACTCTTCCTCCAGCAGTAGCTTGCTTGCAAAACTTCAGTTGACACACTGATGGTTATTCTGACAAAAAGCACAGCCAGATTTTTAAGCAATAGCCCTTTACAGGCAGGAACCCGAGGCCCCCTTTAAGTGTGTAGAAAAAAGTGAGTATCCAGCTTTACAACCCTGTGGCTACTGATCCCAGCACCACCTCTTCATGTACTGTCAGCCTGCCTGGCTGCAGCTGCCCATTTCACTAGCCCTCCTGGCTAATTCTCCTCAGTCCTCTCAGACTGACACCACAGTCCTCCCAAACTGCTCACTCACCAGCCCATCCAGCTGACTCTCCTGGATAACTCCTGGATGTGCTGACCTGCTCCTGCTGTCCTCTTCTTGCTCCTGTGCTTTCAGGATGGATATCCTCCATGTTTTGTGGTGGGCCCCTCCAGCACCCGAGCCCCAGGCCCGAGGTCACCCCCCCCCCCAGAATAGATGGCACCCTCAAGGGTCTGCAACAGCCTCCTAAACACTCCTTCTCATCTTCCACCCGACTGCTCCTGCTGGAATGACCCATTAGTATTTATGAGGTACCTGCCCTCTTCCAGCCCATTTTCCTGGGGATTGGCTGGGGCCCTCGTCAATACTCCAAGCAGCTCCTCCTAAACGCCACCCTCTACTTCTGGAAGCTTCTGCAAAGTTCCAGAGAGCAGGGGGGGTTACCAGAGGTGCTGCTTCTGGAGTCATCCAACCCCCCTGAGTCACTAAGCCCCGACCCAAATCCAACCCAGGCCTGGCTCTCAGCGAGGACAAATTTTCCTATACTAACAATTAACCTATTCTAGCACACTAGAAGGTGCTACACATGTTTTTTCTGTTTTTTTTTCAATAAATATTTACAACTCATTAAGCTTTGTCTCTAAATGCTCAGTCTAAACCAGAACTTAAAGAATTCTTATCTCTTTGAGAAACACTACTATATTTTAAAGTCTGTTTCATCCATGTCCAAAATGGCAGTGGGTGCTGCAGAACTGTCGTAAAGGTCAGAACAGGTCAGAACATAATTTTTTCTGGCATCCATGATTGAACCCCAGTCATTGTTCTGACACAAGTAAGATGATAGCATTAATAATTTGGAACCAGTGTATGATTTACCCCCACTGGTCCTTGTACTAAATATTGTACCCCATCATTTCATTACTTATGTAATTCACAGTATGGGGCATACCTGTGAAGTCCACCTGTCCCTCAGTGGGTCTGGAGTGGCAAACCTGGGCATCCATTACCTGGTGGCCTTTTGGCAACACGCGACAGCAAAGTTCTCTTTGGATTTTATATTATGCGGCTCTGTATGTGATTCCTTCGTTTGCGCTGGTGTTAATATACATCATTAATAATTTATATCAGATGTATGATTATATAGATATATTGTCTAATACTGTTCTTTTCATTTTAGATATACCAATGTTTGATAGTCAATTGTTTCCCCTGAAGAAGAAAAGCTATAACATGTCATTTTCGAAACGCGTTGGTTCATTTCTGTTCTCTTCATTTATGGGCTGAGAGAAAAAAAATTACATATGGCTATCCATTTTTACTGTTATACCACATGAAGTGTTTTAACATTGTATTCTTTATTGATCTTAACATGTACCAATAAAGTTTATTGAATTTTGTTAAACATATATTTAATTGTTCTTGCCCTAAAAAATCCCACTTTTTTTGGTTCTTGGTTTCTGCTAAAGGTCAGAACTGTTACAGTAGATACTGAGAGCTTTTTTTATAAAATAAGTTATATCAGCTATTGTTTGCGCGTTAAGGGTTACCTTGTGGCATTAGGCAACCCAAGTGCCAATCACTCGGCTCTAAAAAAAAAAATTTTTTTTTCAGAATTGTTGGGCTTTTTTTGTTTATAGCGCAAAAAATAAAAAGCAGATGTGATCAAATAACACCAAAAGAAAGCTCTATTTGTGGGGGAAAAAAGGACGTCAATTTTATTTGGACAAAATGTTGCATGGCTGCGCAATTGTCAAAGAAAATAACACAGTACTGTTTAGCAAAAAATGGCCTGGATCTTCTAGAGGTCAAGTGGTTAATAACCTTTCAATGACAATATAGACAGGATGACTTTGAAATCTAAAACTATTTATTGGCTTCCCACATCAATTATTAAGCAAATATTATTTGGCTTTTTTGTGTCTCATTAACAAGTGAAGCAGGAAATAGGTCAATATAAACATAACTGTACCGACAATTACAAGGGCGTCTTTTGAATTACTGATTTAGAACACCTGCTCAATTTTTATGCAAATTTATGAAGCAGCATCAATTAGTACTTACGGAAACAATCTGGTTCTCCCTCCATTCGTAAGTTTTACTTTTCGTTTTTTTTTTTTTTTTTACTTTTACCACTTCAATACAGGCCACTTTTACACCCTTCTTGCCAAGGCCAATTTTCAGCTTTCAGCGCTGTCACACCTTGAATGACAATTTTGCGGTCATGCGACACTGTACCCATATGACATTTTTATCTTTTTTTTTTTCTACAAATAGCTTTCTTTTGGTGGTATTTGGTCACCACTGGCTTTTTTTATTTTCTGCACTACAAATAAAAAAAGACTGAAAAAGTTTATTTGTTTCTGTTATAAAATTTTGTAAATGAGTAAGTTTTCTCCTTCACTGATGGGCACCGATGAGGAGGCACTAATAGGCAGCACTGATGAGGAGGTACTGACAGGCGTTACTGATTGGCATCACATGTGGGTACAGGTGGGCACTGATTGGCATTACTGGCAAGCACTGGTGGGGCACTGATGGGCATTACTGGCATGCATCACTGATGGGTCTACACTGATAATGTGCTGATTATCAGTGCAGACCCCCCCGCTGTCAGGAAAGACGCTGATAAGCTCTGCCCTACTCGAGCCTTGTCAGCGAGAATGGAGGAAAACCGATAAACGGTACTTCCTGGTTACCATGTGATCAGCTGTGATTGGACACAGCTGATCACATGGTAAAGAGCCTACGTCATAGGCGCTTTACCTAGATCGGAGATGCGGTGTGTTGGGCCGACACCGCTCCATCAATTGGGGCGCATGAAGGGCTTATCCTGCTGGGCATCATATGACGCCCAGTCAGGATAACTCATCCCCACTGCAGCCGTCATTCTGCTTTAGGCCGGGCGGGATGTGATTAAAGCAGAAAAACAAAAATGGTTGTCTGGTGGGGGGGAAGGGGAACACACTCAAGACAGCTTTGTTCATAGACCAATGTTTTTCCTTAAAATTGCTGGGCTGCAATAACGTCTTCTTCATAACATAAGAGAAGGTGTTCTGTAGTCCAGCAGGCAAGAGCTCAAGGGACAGGGCTGAAAACTGCTTCAGAGTTTAGTGCTTCAGGAGGCAGTGTTAAATGGCCTGACAACTGCTTGGAATTCAATGCTTCGTTGGCTGCATGGGCAACTGACCACAGGGAGTTAAGAGCTCACTGGAGTACTGGAAGGATCAATAAGTATGTTTCTGTATATTTTGCCATGTGTTAGCTCTTTGAAAATATTCTGGGCTTGTGCACACAAGAAAAAGAACAGCAGAGCACTGAGGTCAGTATCAAATAAAAAACACTATTAAAATAAGCAGCACACTTACATTGAAGTTAGCATGAAACAGCATGGATAGGGAACACCTAAGACCAAGCAGCTGTGATCAGTGTGAAGCTGTAGGCATCACTGAGCAAAAAAAAAAAAAAAGACCAAGGATGAAAGGGAGGCAGCCAGCTCAAAGTATGGATATTAGCAGCAGCGTTAGAAGCTGAACATGAGCAAGACTGCTGTCAAAATGCCTAGAAGATGTTGGGATAGAGGTTGTGCATAACGCGTTTCCAGGGACTTTGCCCTCTTTTTCAAATGCACTTTAGGAGCTGTGCTGATTTTGGACTTGATAAAACACAGTGGACCAACACTAGCAGATGACATGGCTCACCAAATCATCATTGACTGTGGAAACGTTACACTGGACCTCATGCAACTTGGATTCTGTGCCTCTCCACTCTTCTGCCCCATACACATGATCAGAAATTCTGCCAGCAAAAGTCGGATGTGAGCTTTTGGTCAGAAATTCCGACTGTTTGTATGCTCCATCGGACTTTTGCTGGCAGAATTCCAGCTAGCAAAAGATTCAGAGCAGGTTCTCTAGTTTTTGGTCGGAAAAAGTTCCTATCCGAAAATGCATTTGTCTGTATGCAATGCGGACGTGCAAAAAATCACGCATGCTGGGAAACAATTTGACGCATGCTCGGAAGCATTGAACTTCTTTTTCTCGGCTCATCGTAGTGTTGTACGTCACTGCGGGGAACTTTTTTGTGAACGTGTGTATGCAAGGCAAGCTTGAGCGGAATTCCATCGGAAAAAACATCCAAGTTTTTTCTGAAGGAATTTCTGATCGTGTTTATGGGGCATAACTCCAGACTCTGGGACCTTGATTTCCAAATGAAATTCAACATTTTCCACAGTCCATGATGGTTTGGGGAGCCACGACATCTGCTGGTGTTGGTCTACTTTGTTTTATCAAGTCCAAAGTCAGCACAGCCCTCTAGCAGGGAATTCTAGAGCACTTTATGCTTCCCTCTGCTGACCAGCTTTATGGAGATGCTGATTTCATTTGTCAGCAGGACTTGGCACCTGCTGTATCACTGTGCTTGATTGGCCAGCAAACTCGCATGATCTAAACCCCATACGGAATCTGTGGGGTATTGTCAAGAGGAAGATGAGAGACACCAGACCCAACCATGCAGATGAGCTGAAGGCCACTATCAAAGCAACCTGGGCTTCCATAACACCTCAGCAATGCCACAGGCTGATCCCCTCCATGCATTGATGCACTAATTAATGCAAAAGAAGGCCCGACCAAGTATTGAGTGCATACTATACTTTACATGGATGTACTTTTCAGTAAGCCAACATTTCTGTATTAACCACTTCAATACAGGACACTTATACACCCTTCCTGCCCAGACCAATTTTCAGCTTTCAGCACTCACAAACTTTCAATGTCAATTACTCAATCATGCTACACTGTACCCAAAACATTTTTTTATCATTTTTTTCACACAAATAGAGCTTTCTTTTGGTGGTATTTAATCACCGCTGGGTTTTTTATTTTTTTGTGACATTAGTGAAAAAAGAGTGAACATTTTGAAAAAAAAAAAACTTTTTTTTAGTTTCTATGATAAAATTTTGCAAATAAGTAATTTTTGTTCATAAATTTGGGCCAAAATTTATACTGCTACATATCTTTGGTAAAAATAACCCAAATAAGTGTATATTATTTGGCCTGTGTGAAAGTTATAGAGAGTCTACAAGCTATGGTGCAAATCATTATAAATGTATCACACCTCATGTACTGACGGCCTATGTCATCTATTGAGGCCCTAAAATGTCAGGAAAGTACAAATACCCCCCAAATGATGCCTTTTTGGAAAGTAGACAGTCCAAGGTATTTAGTAAGAGGCATAGTGAGTTTTTTGAGGTTGTAATTTTTTTCCACAATTCTTGGGAAAATTAAGAAATTATTTATTTATTTATCTACTTTTTTTTTTTTTACGCAATATTGTAATATTTCTCACACACACAGCACATGCATACTTCAAATTACACCCTAGAATACATTCTGCTACTCCTCCAGAGTATGACGATACCGTATGTGTGAGTTTTTCACAGCCTGGCCACACAGAGAGGTCCAACATGCAGGGAGCACTATTAGGTGTTTTAGGAGCATAAATTGCACATAAAATTTCCTAACGACCTATCACACTTTTGAAGGCCCTGGAACACCAAGACAATTGAATTACCCACAAAATGACCCAATTTTGGAAAGCAAACACCCCAACGTATATTCTACAGTATGAGGCATTATGAGTCTTTTGAACAGTTCATTTTTTTTCCAGAAGAAAATGAAAACTTTTTTTTTTTTTTTTTTTACTTTTTTTTTTTTTTTTTTTTACACAAAGTTGTCAATTTATATGATATTTCTAATACACAGCATGTACATAGCAAAAATTACACCCCAAAATACGTTCTGCTACGAGTATGGCGATACCCCATGCGTGAGACTTTTACACAGCCTGGCCACATACAGGAGGTCCAATATTGAAGTAGAACCTTTAGGCGTTCTAGGAGCATAGATTACACATTTAATTTCATTCCTTCCTGTCACACTATTGAAGGTCCTCGAGCACCAGGACAGTGGAATTACCTACAAAATGACTCAATTTTGGAAAGTAAACACCCCAAGGTATATTCTTTGAGGCATGGGCTGCAGATAGGTACTCTGATGGGTGGTGACAGGTCCTCTTTATTAGGGAGGGGGCAATCGGTGTGATTGGGTGTACACTGTAAGCGGTAAAGAGCTGTTACCACAATCTCCTCCTCACACATGATCGGTGTATGTGGAGGAGAACCCGTTAACAGCTCATTACCGTGGTTTGTTGACATTCTGTGACCGGCTGTGATTGGACACAGCTGGTCACATGGTAAAGAGCCAATTTCAGCAATCGCTGTGTCAGGGTGACAAGCCTCGTCCCCGAGGGGTGCGCACGAGCTCCGTGCACGAGGACAGTGCATGTGACTGGCTGTGATTGGACACAGCCGGTCATGTGGTAAAGAACCAATTTCTATTGCCTCTTTACACTGATCTGAGATAGGCCTCATCCCCGATTGCCGCACTGTGGGCCCCCAGAAGTGGCGAATAGAAGACGCCATATGACGCCCGCCCAGGATGGCAGAGTGCTCCTGCCGATGTCATTTGACTATAGGCCAGTAGGGAAGGGGTTAAAAATCTTTTCTATTGGTCCTATGTAATATTCTAATTTTCTGATACTGAATTTTGGGTTTTCACTAGCTGTAAGCCATAAATCATTAAAATTTAAAGAAAAGAAAAGCTGGAAATATATCACCCTGTGTGTAACATATCTAAAACAATATAGGAATTTAACTTCTTGAATTGCATTACTGAAATAAATTAACTGTAGCACGCTGGTGTTTAGGCAGGGTTGCCAACAAATTTAGTTTGCCAGGTAGTAATCCTCCTGGCTAATTGTTAGAAGATCCACCGATTCCTCTCCAATTCTGGAATTGCTGCACCTTTTCTACTACCTATGGTCTACTACAGATGGTCAGTACAGAAATCCGTCACACTAAAGTGGAACGTACAAACACGCATTCTTGGAATGACTGAAGAGTTTGGTCTTGTAAACTACTGGTCGTAATCTAGAATTAACATTCGTGACGTAGCACTTGATGAAATGTCAAAATTCTCATCTTCTTTAAATGGGATAATAATGAAGCTGCTTTGCTGGTGCTACTGATGCAGTTATGGCAAACGTATTTTAAAAGGCATTTGTTTTGTATGCTCTGAAAATCAAGAATCGAGACTCACAAAACTTCTACTAACATGAAATTAGCAGAAGGAGCCCAAAGGGTGGTGCTTGAGAAATGAACTTCCTCTTTATACTCTCATAGTACGTCACTATATTTGTGTTTGTACGACCACAATTTGCAGATAGTTAATATGCTAGACAAAATCCTGCACACGTCTTTTTGACAAAAATCAGACACGCTGTCGTCCAACATTCAGACCATATGTACGATGCTTAAATGTGATGGACTGGCCAAGCATGTCTCCAGACCTAAACCTAATTGAGCATCTGTGGGGCATCCTCAAATGGAAGGTGGAGGAGCTCAAGGTCTCCAACATCCACCAGCTCTGTGATGTCATCATGGAGGAGTGGAAGAGGACTCCAGTGGCAACCTGTGAAGCTCTGGTGAACTCTATCCCAAGATGGTTAAGGCAGTGCTGGAAAATAATGGTGACCACACAAAATATTGACACTCTGGGTCCAATTTGGACATTTTCACTTAGGGAAGTATTCACTTTTGTTGCCAGCAGTTTAGACATTAATGGCTGTGTTTTGAGTTATTTTGAGGGGACAGGGGAGGAAAAAAAAAAAAAAGGGAAGAGCATAGCTCATTATGAAATACTTACCTTAGAATGGAGGTCTCCGCATCGCATCCCAGTCAACACTGAGGGAGCTGACATTTTCCCCTCAGCATTTCTTCCAGGTTCGCTGCTCCGGCACTGTGTGGTCGAAGCCACGATGACGTCACTCCCGCGCATCCTCAGTTCCATCACAATACGCCAGATCATCACTGCGCATGCACAGCTGACGTCAGTGTCTGCATGCAGGGTGCTTATCTCCTAAACCATGTAGGTTTAGGAGATGCTCATTTTACCTACAGTTATGCCCTATTATAGGCTTACCTGTAGGGGGAAAAAAATAAATATATAATTAGGGGATCTTTAAGCATTCTGGGAAGACCTCACACACACACAGTAATGCATTAAAAAGTCACACTGAATGCAAGGATTGTGGTCTGAACAGCCCTCCATGTTTAGGGAAGATTCAATTTTATGTATTTATTTTGATTGAACTTATCAAACCAACTTACTATATTTCATGTGGTATATATTGTATGCCTGCAAGATACATTGTTAATTCAAATTTGCTAGAGTCAAGGAAAAAAAAAAAAAAAAAAAAAAAACCCCATACCATTCCATTTATTCCACCATAAAATGACTTTATTATACATTTAAAGATCACAAAAATGTAAATATTTCCAGAAGGGCTTACTTTTTAAAAACAAAAAAAAAAAACAAAAACAAACGACAAAGTCAAAAATAAGCAGATGTAGAATACATTCAAGTCACAAAAATAATTCCAAGACACTGGAACAGTCTAATCCTTAAAAACACATAAACCCCAAAAACAGACACTCCGCTCCAGTGCTTGTGTTTTGACTGCAGCCCTGAATTTTGCATTCTAAGTTGTTCTGCAAGAGTTCACTGTGGCACTTCATCCAAATATTTTCATTTAAAAAAAAAAAAAAAAAGTTAAATTGTTCATGCGTTAAATCATCTCAGCGTTTTAGTGAACTCCAGGCAAATGATGCTACCCACACAAGGCACACGTTCACACGTTAATTTTTCCTGCCAAAAATGTTTTTGTTCTTTACAGCCAGTATTGTAATAAAAAAACACTCCCCTACCTAGCTAAGCAGGTGAGCTAACTTTATATTCCTGGTTTGGTAATACATCCCCTTGTGTCACCAGCTTGCTGACTGGACAATCGACATCACTTGTGGTCAATGATCAGAAATATTACCAGGAAGCTTTAAAGTCAAGCTAGTTCCATAAAATGATCTTGGTTGCACAGTGAAAACAATAAATTTACACAAGACTAGATGAACAGAATTAAAAATGCTTTGGGTACAAAATATTGAATTTCAGTTGCTGGCATTTTTCCCTGGAGGTTACCTTGAACCATACCATACATCTTACTTTATATTAAAGCAATGGACTTCCAAGAAGCACCACAAACAGCCACACAAGGCTTGAATAAGCTGGAGGATGACTTGAACTTCGAAGACAGTTTGTTCTCAATCCTTTGCTGATCTCGGTGTTTATACCTTGAACCCCTTGGCAGAAGGATTCAGTGGCACAGCCTCTGATGTGCGTTTTTGCTGAAATACACAAATATATATATGAAAAAAAAGACAGAGACCTCAACACCTACAGTCCCACCCCTAACCTAAGTAAGTTATAAAGTATTTGGTGGAGTTAAGCATTAAAAAAAGGTGACAAAAAAACAAAACACACACACACACACACACACACACACACATTATGGACAATTTTGAGGCACCATATTATGGACAGTTTCAAGACACCCCATTCTAAAATGTAAAAATTATTCTAACAGTTTTACATAATACAAAAAAGGGGATTTGGGACTTTAAATGAAGCAATTAGGTAGTGGAAAAGAATGGTACCATATTTAAATTGCATTTATGAAGTGTTTATTGGTTATATTAAATAACAAGCAATAAAGAGAGTATTCGTTTCATATACAGTAACAAATGTATTCATTTCATATATAAGAATTATACACATAATATAGTAGAAAATATATACACGTATGCAGCACATAGTTTAATATTGAGAATAAGGAAGCGTAATATTCTTGGCAGACATTTGGATATACCAACATTCATTCATTTACATATTTATTATATTTTTACTTTTATATATGGACATTATGGTTCATTATCTTTATATGTATTTTTTAGGAATTTTGGGGTACATCAGCTCCTGATGAGTGGGAGTGCCCACGAAACGCGTCGAGCTCTATTTTTGATGCCCCAGCTACACTTTATATGGAATTCTACCCAGTTATACCATTGTTTTTTCCAACTATTTTTATTTAGTAATGATACATATACCATGCGAATGCACCAATCGGTACCAGGCATGTGTCTGCCAAGAATATTACGCTTCCTTATTCTCAATATTAAACCATGTGCTGCATACGTGTATATATTTTCTACTATATTATGTGTATAGTTCTTATATATGAAATGAATACATTTGTTACTGTATATGAAACGAATACTCTTTATTGCTTGTTATTTAATATAACCAATAAACACTTCATAAATGCAATTTAAATATGGTACCATTCTTTTCCACTACCTAATTGCTTCATTTAAAGTCCCAAATCCCCTTTCTTTGTATTACCAAATATCGGGATGGAGGCACTTAATTGCGCCTCATTTAAAGTCCCAAACTCCCTTCCTTTTTTCAGTTTTACATAATTTAGCAACAACCATACAAGTAGGACACCCAACGTTAAAGGCGATTTATTCTTCCAAAGCAAATACAGTTTTGAAAACTGGTACTGACTAGTATTCCAAGGTTTATCTTCTCCATCACCCAGCTAATGTGACCAACACTAATGGAGAGGGGCTGGTCAAAAAAAAAGGATGCTATGCAGGTGAACGACATCCTCATCTAATGATGCCATTGGTCGTTAGAACACCGGCAGCTAGAAGGTTGTAATGGTGCACAATGAAAACCTGTGGCTTTGTGTAACTAAAAGGCAGTCTTCATCCACACACTGGCTTGTATACAATTTAGGCATTTTGCCAAGGCACCCAAAACGAAATCACAAGACACACCACTGGGCACCCTGGTTGAGAAAGGCTGGTGTAGACGCATAGATGCAACCTCCACTTGACCCAGTAGTAACAACTGGAGAGTGACATACCTCATGGATTCTTATTAAATGAGAACATTGTACAGGTTCCAATTCCAAAAACCACAGTTGATAACAACCCCCCCCCCCCCCCCAAACAAGAGGGGGGGCTATGTAAGGGAATTAAATGGCTCACTAATTTACAGTAGCATCTTGCATTATTGCAACTTCGTGTAACACCCCCGCATGCTTATTGCAGCAATACAGCATATTTCTAGAATGCATTTTTGTGGGATGTTCGATGTAAAGAGGTTTTTATTTCTCATTTATCATGGGGAATATAGAACTTTGGATTGTCTATTCTAGATTAGAATCAATATTTTATATAGTAAATATTTGTATTTTATATGAGACTTAGCCATATCTAGCCAGCAGGTGGTGCCATCAGCTTCATGTCACATGCTCTCATTTCTCCTTACCTCCTGTTGAGAAAAAAAAAAAAAAAAAAAGGAGAGGATTAAAAGTGGTTGGTATAGATAAGTCACCAACACCTAGGTTTCAGAGTAACCGCCTCAAAAAAACAAAACAGAAAAAAAACAAAAAACAAAAAAAAACAAAAAAACACCCACACACCACCACACTAAACGTTCGATTGTACAGACTATTTGTTTGCACTAGAAGTTGACCTTCTGCTCACCATAATTCTCGATTTCATGTGAGGCGCAGTAGATCTCATTCCCGGTGCAATTGTTCAGTTTGGAAGCAGAACAGTCCAGCTCATGGGAGAGGCACATAGGACACTGAATATGGTTGAATGATTTGTTCACATTTGGCACTAAGGGAAAAAAAAAAAAAATGAAAACAAAACCCAACAACAGACATACGCATTTCTTTTGCTAACTGTGGTCCTTGAATTCTGTAAACTCCTGCACTTCTCTTTTTTAAACAGTCTAAAGCACCCTCAAGGCAAAAAAGCAAAACAAAAAACCACACCAACACCTAAATAGACTTTTTGCAGACAGTAAATCATTTTGTATTGCAGTACAGAAGGGGTCACCAACGTGGCCACTTTGTCTCAACACCGGTGTATCACAGCTGGCTGTCTTCCCCCCCCCATTCAGCTGATCGACTTCTGTCCCAACACATGGATTAAAATTTGGACGGTCCTTGCTAAACAGGCTGAATTTTCAATCTGTCTATGGCTAAACTATAAGCAACATCCCAACATGTGTTTATTATACTATAAATAGCAATTTTAAAAAAAAACACAGCAATAAATTATTTTTTTTTAATCATTAAGTCTCATCTAAACACTAAAAATGTCACTAATCACTAAATACCCTTCATTAGTTTTTATTAGGCCAAGAATACCTTCAGCAAGTACAAGTCCTTTCATTTTCCCCTTTGTAAAACTACTAGTTCCAGCAATCCACCACTTGTGTCAAAGTCCAGCCTGAGACAACCACAGCTCCCTGCCTAGATACAATGGGGAAATAAGTGCCACCACAAAATGACAAATATGAATTTGCAGGATCACCAGGGAAGAAAAAAAAAAAAAAAAAAAAGTCTAAGCCTTGGTTCACATCTATGCACACGCGCATTGCACGTAGGGCAGCCCTTTCATATCAATAGACTGCCCTAGCCATGAGAAACCCGCTGAAGAGCAGCACATATCTTTGCATGTCGTAAAAGAATGCGGTTTTGCACACTTTCCTCGACATGCAGAGATGTGAAACAAGCCTAATAAGCAAGTACCTTCCTGAGTCGCTGACTTCGCTTTAACCCTAGTTTACAGCCATGTGAAGGTGGTGGGGTGATCTGTAGTCCTAACACTTCATGTTCTGGGGCAACAACCCTGCTCCTCCGAGTACAGTGGGTGAGCGTTGTCATCCTGGGACAGGAAGTGTGTAATGCCCTGTACACATGAGCGGAATTTCCGTCGGAAAAATCTTGGATGATTTTTCCGACAGAATTCCGCTCAAGCTTGGCTTGCATACACGCGGTCACACAAAAGTTCTCTGAACTTTTGACCGCCAAGAATGTGGTGACGTACAACACTACGACGAGCCAAGAAAATGAAGTTCAATGCTTCCGAGCATGCGTCAAATTGTTTCCGAGCATGCGTGGTTTTTTTGCGTGTCGGAATTGCATACAGGCAAACGGAATTTCCGTCAAGAACTTTTTCTGTCGGAAAAATAGAGAACCTGCTCTCAATCTTTTGCTGGCGAAAATTCAGACAGAAAAAGTTGGATGGAGCATACACATGGTCGGAATATCCAACCAAAAGCTCACATCACACTTTTTTTTTTAACGGAAATTCCGCTCGTGTGTACGGGGCATTACTGACAGATTCAAGTGAAAGGACATTCCATTTTTGTACTTCGGTTACAAAACACTTTAATGTTCTAGAAGGCCACAAAATAATCTGAAACAATTTGCTTTTGTAGCCTACAGTGCATTCAACAACAAAATGGATTAACAGATATTCAGATGGGCAGTTCTCTTTACAATAAGGGTCCTTTCACACTGAGCAGATCCCCTGCTAAAGCAGAGTGAAAATGCGAAGATATCAATTGTGTGATATGTGTGCCCATTTAGTTTATGTTCACATTGTAGACTAAGGTGGACCCGTGAATGCTCTATGGGTTGTTGGATGTAAATGAATCACCTCTGGAAAAATGAAAGAGGACGCAATCCTTCCAGACCTGGATAAACTTGGAAGAGATGAATATAATTGACAACAAATCCATTTACATCAACTTATCCATAAAGCTGCATGGCGCTTCAGATCAGGTCCATTTGAAAAACATACCGACCTAACCAGAAAGCACATGTGAAAGGCAACCCAAATCCTGTTTGGCTTAGATTCCCCTTCTAAATCCAAGGGGCTAGATCTCAAGTCAATCAATAAAGAGGATGCAACATAGCTTTGGTTTTCCTGTTAGGTCTTGTAAACTCACATACTGGAAGGGCCGGCGTGCAGAAGTTTGTACTGCAGCATGTCCTATGGTGATATATGCTGACCATACTTGAAAGGCTGCTTGAAGAATTGCATTGATCTACTGGGCCACAGCCTCTCTCAAACAACCGAGTCCTCATACCTCCTGAAATACAGAAGAAAAAGTGGTTTAGAGGAGAGGGGAACGTGTTAGTAGGTCATTTTATTTGGAACAACAAGCAGCTTGCAGTCCTGGGAATATTAATACAACATTTTATGATGAAAATATATAAAAAATAAGATTTCATAGAAGGGACACAACTCTTCCTTTCCTCTAGTTGAGAGGAATGTCTTATTGAGTTGTTCATTACAGTCTGAAACTAATGAGGAGCAAGCACGCTTGGGGTTTTGCAATCCAAGTGCCACAAATGTACCCTTCTTTGCAATCTCACTCTACGGGGAGGGGGGGGGACCCTCTCATTGGTTGACGGTTTATGCCATGCTGACTCACTCTGGATGAGATTGTCACCTACCTGTTGTAGGGAGATACTTCACCATATTGCATCAGACTTCTTGTCCGGAAGCTCGCCTAAAAAATTCCCAACTGGAGGCCCACTACCCAGAATGAAGGAATGTCTATTCCAAAAGGCTTTCAATGCTTTACTGCAGGACTGACTGGCCTTCGGTGATACACCGATGAAACATATCTTCCTACACAAGTCGTACTCGTTTATCTGTGGCCATTTGTCTCATACATCCAAAGGTCACAATTTACACAGGATCTCAGCTCTGAAAAGCAGGGGCCTGAGAGCTGAAACTACATCAGTGAAGAGAGTGCTGGGATTGGAGGCAAGAGACCCCCACCCCCCCCAATTCACGCAGGAACAGAGCAGAGGCAGTCAAATTAGCTGGAGGTTCCTCCCTTGGGACCACTTAAGTTGTAGAGTTGTCATGTCCATGTCTTGTCTTTAAATTTTGACTACAAAAATGGTAGTTGCCACATCCATGTCTGATCTATGACCATAAGTCGTAGTAATCATATCCACATCTGGTCTTTGATCACGACCATAAATTATAGTCATCACATCCAGGTCTATGATCTATGATCACAAGTCGTAGTCATCACATCCACGTCTTGCCTTATCTAGGACAATAAATTGTCGTAGTGCTACCGAACGTGCATATAAACCCCCCCCCCCCCCAAAAAAAAATTTAAAAATAAAACAAATGTATATGACCCTTACCGACAAAGATAGTTTGCTTTATTGTGGATACACAGCTCTCGTCTTGAGAGCAGTTTTTCAACAATCCTGTACAACTTGCATTGACTCTATTTGAACAGTGGACACAGAGCAGAGAGAGTCCTAGAGGAGACAAGCAGAGAACTCCAGAAGAGTCATTTATGTTACGTAGTGTCAGGTAGCAATTTATCTTCTCTTGCAACCTGGTCAATGGCGGGGCAACAATAACAGGTTATAACAATAGCTTAAAGAGACTCTGTAACCAAACTATTTATTCCATTAAATAATATTTCCACAAGACTATGTGCATGCAATGTATTTTACCTGCAAAAACCTGCCTTGTGTGGACATCCAAAACAATCGAGACTGCTGCTGGGTGATGTAATCTTGGATGTGATGTCAGCAGCTCCAGACTCAGAGCCGTCACTTCAAGTGACATTTCTTAGTATTCCCTCTTTGGTCTTCCACCAGTAGCTACATACAATGTTACATGGTGAGGTAAAAGGGACGAGCGCAGGAGCTAGGCTAGCAGAGACAGCAATTAGACATTTCAAGAAGAGGCAAGGGCTATGACTTGGAAGGAGCAGTGCTAGGAAATTCCTAAAGTTTAATTTTCTTAGCACATTTGAAAGAACATTGCATGGAAACATAAAAAATTTAAGCCGCAAGCATTGAAAATACTTAAAAACTACCAGGCTTTTATTCATTTTAAGTTGGCGACAGGGTCTCTTTAAACGCAATGTAGTTATTCTGGAAAGTTACATAGTTCATTTAGTTAAAGCGGTTGCAAACCTCGGAAAAAAAAAAACCCTGCAAGACAAAGGCATAATGTGCTAGTATGCATCGCATACTAGCACATTATGAAATACTCACCCTAGACTGAAGCCCTCTCCAGGATCGCGAGCTCTGGCACTGCGAGTGGCCAGAACTGTGATGACCCAACTCTGTTCTCTGTCTCTCTCGGTTCTGGCAAGGTAAGATGGACCTTCAGAGCGCATGCACGGCCAACATCAGTGGCCGCATGAAGGGTAAATATCTCCTAAACAGTGCACATTTAGGAGATATTCATTTTACCTACAGGCAAGCCTTATTGTAGGCTTACCTGTAAGGAGAAAAAAAAAAAAAAAAAAAAAAAAAAAAAAAAAAGCACAAAAGTGGGGTTTCCAACCACTTTAAAGCAGAACGTTGGAACTATTAGGGAAAAGTTTATATTTTGGGTAGAGTAAGGAAGGGTTATAACGTTTGTCAGGCTTTTTTGCCATCTTTGCCACGTTTGGTGAATTCCCACAGCCAAAACCAGGAAGGATAGGAAATCCCTCCAAAGTGAGGAAATCCCTTGTCCTCTGAACTAGTGTCCCCATTGGGGAACTTCCCCTCTGTCTCACAACAACCCACAATTTTCCCTAACATTACTAGCTGCAGCCATTTTGAGAAAGGGCAGCTGATTCATGTAGAGCAGGGGTCTTCAAACTACGGCCCTCCAGATATTCAGGAACTACAATTCCCATCATGCCAAGTCATGTCTGTGAATGTCAGTTTTACAATGCCTTGTGGGATGTGTAGTTCCGCAACAGCTGGAGGGCCGTAGTTTGAGGATCCCTGATTGTAGCATTTACTTCCTGGAATCCATCTGCCTTTAAGCTCATGCATAAAAGGAGGATGGGCTTAGCAGAGAAAGCCCCTTCTCCAAATGGGAAAAAAAGAAAAAAGAAAAAAAAAAAAAAAAAAAAAAAACTCCTGGGATGTACGACATCATTTTGGCCTTAACCAGGAAGCAACTGAAGAAGCAAAAGTAGAAAAAAGGGATAAAGACAAGTATATATAATATACCTTACTATTGACTAATGCTAACAGCATAATGATTAAAAAAAGTTTGTGTTGATTGAGAGCATTTAGCAGACCTAAAAAGGACTACAAGAGGAAGATATTGGAGGAAAAAATACAATAAAAGAAAATTTAAAAAGGGGGGGGGGCACAGGAGCTACTTTATGATCCATTACATAGACTTGTTGAACTGACCTGTAGTTATCAAGCTGAACACAATGCAGAGCAGGAGACCATTCATAGTGAAAATAGACATTCAGTTCAGATAGGCCACGGCTGTATAAAGCACAGGAAGGGGGGGGGGGGGGGGGCACACACAGCAAGTTACTTAATTAACAAAAGAATCATCATCAACCAATTTTTTACAATGCAATTCTATGGGTACTAGTGACCACCATAAAGCGTGGTGAACGGTTAGGCTGGGTTCACATGTGTGAATTGGATTTGTTTTTAACTGCATCCAATTTGCATAACATGTGAGAGCGTGACCGGCTATCAATAGAGCCGGGTCACACAGGTTTGGGGCGGCTGCGGTTTTAAAAAGGGTCCTGTGCGTTTTTTGGGTCCGGGTGTAAATTCAGGGAACGATTGGGACCCAAATCAGTGAACAGAAATGCACAGGACACAGGCCTACAAACCATAGTGAACCCAGCCTTACTGGTTGCCTCCACCAAGGTAACAGCAGACATCCAGACATCCCCCCCCCGGAAAAATATTTTTTAAATCACTCTCAATTATTTTTTCGCAGTGCTTCTGGGGAAGAGGGTGGGTGGCAGTGGTCGGTGTCAGTTTTTTTATTTTTAATAATTGATTTTTTTACAATTTTATTTTTAATTTTTTTTTTTTACAATGCTTTTTGGGGGGGGAGGGGGTTGGGGCAGTGGACAGTCTTGGTAGGGCAGGGGAGAGTGGTGTCAGCAGTTCATTTTATTTTTTTTTACACTCATTTTTTTACAATTTTTTTTGGGGGGGACTTTGGTGAGATTTCAGGGGTCTAAACAGACCCCTGACATCTCCCCTTTGAGACAGACAAAGGGACTGAGAACACATTCCCCAGTCCCTTTCTCAGCACTAAAGATGAATGAAAATGAGACAGAGGCTCCTGTCCATTCATAAACTGAGCAGAGTAAACACCGTTTACTCTGCTCAGCAATTACAGGACAAAGGCGGGATCTCGCTCACTGTGTCCTATTACTAGTTCCTCCTGCAGCTGGCGGGAGAGGAGGAGAGCTGGCTGCGGGGAACGAGGGGGGGGGGCGAAAAAGGACACGGAGGGGCCCGGGGGAGGAGCACACAGGGAGCAGCTGGGGATGATCGGTGCGGTTGGAGGGACAGCTGTGATCACCGTTCTCCCTGTATAGCTCTTTAGCCGTCAGCCGCAGGAGGGAGAGAAGGAGAAGCGGCTGTCAGCTAAAAATCAATACAAAGGAGATAGTGATCACAGCTGATCCCCGCCGCACCGATCATTCCCGGGAGATCGGGAGGCACTTGCGGGTGTGCGAGAGAATTGTGATGTCTCTAACAGGAAATCCACAGAGCAGAGAGAGACTGCAGCACATTTGCTTCAAGCTGGTCATAGGCCACTTGTGTCACACCCAAGGCCCGCAGGTTAAATCTGGCCTGCCAGGCCATTTCATGTGGCCCTTGCATCTCTCCTGCAGCTGTGGCATCCCCCTAGTCTCTGCCCCCACCTTGTCTCAGCAGCGAGGAAAGAAATACTCCACCAGATTATTATTATTATTATTATTATTCTTCAGGATTTATATAGCGCCAACAGTTTACGCAGCGCTTTACAATATAAATCCTATAGATCCTGTGCTTCTCCATGCAGGTGCAGTACCCCCTCATCCTTTTAAAACCTGAACACATATGGATTACACAGGTTCTGAGGCCAAATTAAAGGGGTTGTAAACTCTAGTTTTTCACCTTAATGCATCCTATGCATTAAGGTGAAAAAACACCTGGCAGTGACCGCCCAAACCAGTCCCCCCCCCCCCCCCCACCCATTTACTTACCTGAGCCCTGGAAATTTCACCCAGCGAAGACATGCTCTTCCTCTGCCCAGGGTTCCCGGCTCTCAATTGGATATATTGATAGCAGCCATTGGCTCCCGCTGCTGTCAATCAAATCCAATAACTCTCGGACGCCGGGGGTTGGGGGTCGAGTCCGGCATTCATGCCTATGGACGCAAATGTTGGACTCGGGAGCGCGCCTGTAAGGTAACCCCCCCCCCCCAGGAGAGCGCTTCTCCCAGGGCAGTGATGGCGAACCTTGGCACCCCAGATGTTTTGGAACTACATTTCCCATGATGCTCAACTACACTGCAGAGTGCATGAGAAATGTAGTTCCAAGACATCTGGGGTGCAAAGGTTCGCCATCACTATTCTAGGGGGTTATACGATGCAGGGAGGAGCCGTGAGAGCCGCCGGGGGATCCCAGAAGATGAAGATCGGGGCCCACTCTCTGCAAAACAAACTGCACAGCGGAGGTATGACGACATGTTCGTTATAAAAAAAAAACGCGAACCTTTACAACCACTTTAATGCAGATAAGGCATCAAGTGGGGCAATTACCACCTTAATCACTGATTCCGCCATCTTGACTGGATGTCATAGGACTAAGAGCCGGCGTGCGTCTGACACGCCGTAACACCAATCTCGGTAAAGAGCCTCTGACGTGTCCAGTCACAGCCGATTACGGTGCAAACAGGAAGAGCCGTGTATTGGCTTTTCCTCTTTCGCATCTGACAGACACGACTAGAAAAGAGCCAATCGGCTGCTCTCCTGACAGGGGGGGCAGGGTCTGCGCTGAGTGAT